>NW_027281526.1:0-122441 GCF_046629955.1 Centroberyx affinis | reverse complement strand
TATATTACGCTAAATGGTGTGTCTGTTCATGTGTCACTGGCAGTGTGCTGTGGGAATCTGAGGCTCTAATTGGATGGGCAGAGGCGATGGTTTGCTTAACTATGAACATGACAGGATAATGAGGACAAAAACTGTGGCACAAATTGACCTTAAACCTTCTCTGTGATACATATGTACTTGATGATGCACATGCATGCATATGTGCACACACACACTCACGCACGCATACACACACGCATACACACACGATCGTTGTTCTTTTTCTTTCTGTCAGTGTCTATTCCTCGCCTCCTTATTTTCCATCTCTTTCTGATCAGAGGACTAAAGGCAGTGCTTAATTTGTGCCGGATCCTGCTGGAACAGGATCCGGCACCTCGTGGTTTTGGACTACCTGCATTCCGGTACCTATTTGCGTGGACCCGGCACCTGGTGGCATGAAAGTTTTTGGGTTTTTTTGTCTGCCATGTAATACTCATAATAGTTGACGATAGTGATTACCCTATTAGAACGTAACAACAAGCGCATAGTAATCACGTCACATGAGTGAGCTGCTCTGCAGAGTGTGTTATGGTAAACTTCAGACAGCGTCATGGCTAAAAGTTGAATTTGCTGTCCATATGCCCGCTGTGTGGACTATTTTGGAAAATTAGACAAGGTAAGCATGATTTTTTTGCTTGTAAACGTATTAGCATATTCTGTAATCTATTAGGTCTCTGCTGGGACAATCAAAATTCATATTTGCATAGATGACTGCGAAACAGAATTTTTTTGGAGTGCGGACCTGTAAGTCCCACAGTTAAATATGAGGGCAATTGCACTTATGTTGGGTGTCCAGAAATGATTGGTAATAACATGAGAATTGGTTGACGTGAAGGGCTGTAAGCCACATCACTGTGGGCATTTCAAAACCAGCGCGGTCCAGCTGAGTGTCGCATTTAGGCCGACTTCTAGCTGCACCACAACACGTTTTATTGCATTATTCGCTGACATTGTTTCCTACATTCAAAATCAATATCCTATGAAAGTATTTGTATTGAATATTGGTACGTAACTACTCGAACCAGAATTTCTCTGGTAAATGGTTGAAGCCATTGCAGTTTCCTTTATGTATGATTAGGATGTCTCATAGTAGCCTATGCGGGCATTTTTATGTTGTGCACAGTGCAGTTATATCTTTAGTCTACTACTTGAAGGGCAGGTTTGTAAAAATGAGCATCATGTAGCCTATGCAATAATCAAATATTGTTATAGGTCCCCAGTAGTCGGAGCTCTAAGGTCATATAGTCGGTCATTTAGTAATGTTTAGGCTGTGAGGTCTACAGTAAGCTATATGGCTGCACTGAGCAGCACCATGCCTCCAATGCGCTTGTTGTCTTGATATGTTCCGGAACCTTTTCCCTCCACACGGACTCGCGGGAACACCGACCCCTTGGTGTTCAGGGACCTCATCATTTACAAATTAAGCACTGACTAAAGGCCTTTCTCTTTGAGTCTCATCATCCATGGTTACTGACTCTATTTATCTCGCTCACACACACACAACAATGCACACTAGGAAATCAGATCATCAGACACACACATGCACATACAAACTCTTTCTCATTTGCTGTGTTTACTTGGTTGGTTGAAACTAAAAAGCCCCACATTTTTCTTTCACTGACCATATTGATGTTTACGACTCTGCCAGATGTTCAGCTGAAATCAGCATTACACACACAGAAAGACTCTGTATCTCTCCGTCTTGCCCTCTCTGCACCTCGCGTTCTTTCTCTGCATCTCTCTGTATCTTGCTCTGATTCAAGCATAGCATCAGTCCACCAAGGTGTGAACAGGCATCTTTGCAGAGGTGGAAAGGATGATGTTATTTGCAACATCTGCACATGTATATGTCACTGTGGGAGTGTGGGCGGGGGAGGGGATGCATGGCTTTGAAATCTGTCGTCCATGCTCATCTCCATCTTCATCAAACAACCTGTGATTACTCACAACCAGAAGCATCTTGCCTATTTCAGCTGATGAATACCAGTTTGTGCTCTATAGGCCCTTGCTCAGCGGGGATCTGTTTCATGCCCTCTAATTGGACAAAGAGGAAGTGAATGGTACAGTAAGTGGCTTGTATTTACACATCACGACTTCCGCAAGAATAATCCCCTGCAGTGAGAACATACAAATCCCTTTTAATTAGCGACATAGAGAGAGAGAGAAAGAAAAGGTGAAAGAGAAAAAGAGAGAGAAAAATAAGTTATGATAGAGACAGCACCACAATCAATATGACTCAGAAACAGATACTGACTGCATTTTGTAGTTTAACATATCCTGTCTCTCACACACACACACACACACACACACACACACACACACACACACACACACACACACACACACACACACACACACACACACACACACACACACACATAAATAAACAGATTTTAATCTGGAGTTGCAACATTAGTGATCTCAGGGAGCTCAAATGAGTATTGGAGCCGTCCAGTGGATGAAGTGTTGAATAGAGAATTAGCAGTGTAATGATAAAGGATTATAAGATTGCATTATGAAATCGGTTATATAATACCTGGGGGAGTTCAGACAGTGTAGGGGTGCAACATTAACATGAATGAATGCTTTCCAGTGACAAATAAAGTAAGCCTAGTCATCTTAGTTTCAGTGACTACAGGCCCATTTTCAAAGAGCAGGGTTAATTAACAGGGTCGATTATACAGCCCAGGTAGACTAATTCATATTCTCAGTGCTCAATGCCAGCTGTAATGAATGGATTAGCAGGCCAGCGCAGTACAGTATTCAGTTTTGCCTGGTTTAACCTCATGAAGTGAGAATTGTTATTGCTACCCTAACACTTCACAAGCAATCCGTTGAAATGCTTTGAAATGTAGACATAAATTGCAAATGAAGAGCGAATATGAATATATATATAATATTTGTGAGGAAAAATATTCATTTTAAGTATGAAAATGAGGAACCTGTTAAATGGAGGTCCTGAAGACTGATAAGGTGAAACAAGTTTGCCAGCCTGGGTGAGTTTGGGAATTATGTCCTCACTGGATAAAGGCCAGCTCAGTGCAGCATGGGTTGGCTCAGGTTTGTTTAAGATAAGTTAAGGATGGAAAAGAGATATTCATTTATTGGCATCTTGACTCTTGTGTATGCATGTGTGTGTACATGTGTGTGTGTGTGTGTGTGTGTGTGTGAGTGTGTGTGTGTGTGTGTGTGTGTGTGTGTGTGTGTGTGTGTGTGTGTGTGTGTGTGTGCATGTACGTGTGTGCATTGATCTGTTGAGATTAGTGGTGTCAAGCTAACACTATGTCCGGTGAAATGAACTGTCAGGCCAGACGGGTCTGGGAGGACAGCACCATTACCTACATAATCAGACAATCAGGACTGCCCCAATCACACACACACGCACACACACGCACACACACACACATACACATACACACACACACACACACACACACACACACACAATCACAGTGCAGTGTGTGCATTGTATACACATTGAATTCTTTCTCTTTTGCTCACTCATTTTCTTTCTCTCCCTCTCTTTCCAATAGATCTCACATAGTGTGTATCACAAAGCAGATGTGTGCCATAGTCTGTTTTCACAGTAAATAACTTGCCTTTACATTTTAGGTCAGCAAATCCATAGGTTTTAAAATGTCGGCGCTCACAGCGGGATTTACAGTAAACATGAGTGGAGTTTAGCCTGTGCTCCACCAGCTGTGCTCCACAGGACCGCTGACCCTGAACACATACACATAAACAGACACACCCACAACCATTCTTACATGCATACATTTATCTAGCTATCCTCTGCTGACACCAGATACCTTTTTAGATAAAGCATCTCATTTTCAAGCAAGACCCGCAGCTAAACCTTCTCACCCACTTGCAGCTTCCCACGCAGCTACCCACATTAATGCAGAAAGTGATCGCTCTTCACATTCTGCACCCTGTAACCCAGCACAATAAATAAAAAAAAGTTTGCCATGCTTTTGCTAACAACTAACTGTATTTTAATACAAAACAAGACAAATAATTAGAATTTTTGTCTCTCACTTCCTCCCAAAGAAATAGAAAAGATATTTAGTAGATGATGGTGAAATGCTCTTCTCACTGATAAGATACCAGTAAGACAGTGAGTACAGATATTACTGACCTGATAGTTCTCAAGTACAGTGCAATAAAGTGAGAGTTCAAGTGCGCCTTGAGATTTTGCTCAAATGTTAAGAACAGGAATGCCAAACAAATTTCCATATTAACTTCATTAAATCTGTATGAAATTTGTATCTCAAAAGTTATTGTAATTTCCTCCTTGCCCAGAAATCTTTGCCATTTTGCCATCTTGTTTTGTAAGATTAAAGCAGGCTTTTTGGCATTTCAAACAAGTCCATCAAGTGTACCTGGGCATTTCTGGAGTTCAGGTGGATTTGACCATTATAAAACAACATGTCTGGTACAAACTCCACCAAATAGGGTCAATCTATTGCTCCTCCAACTTCATAAATGATAACATTACACCTCTCCAAACATGAAGATCAATAAGCATCTCAGTTTCTACTTTCACCTGGTCATTTTTCGATGAAGGTATTAAACCAATGAATCAGTATTTTTTGGGAAAGTTTACAGATACCTGAAGCGCTGCCTTTGGGACAGCTTCCTGCAAAATCACCAATCAACCGCCAGAAAGTCATAGCCATCGAATGAATACCAACTTATGTTTTCTTTTTCCATGAGTTAACCTTTGCTAATCTAGGTCAGATGAAGTCTATTTGTCATGTAGAGTGTATATCAAACAGTTGCGCTTGGGTCAACACCGTGGGAACACACCAGTTGGCTTGAGTGAGAGACGCAGGTTAATCTGCAACAGATGGACAGAGACCACGGGACGGAGCAAATCACCCACACCGATTCACCACAAATATACGCAATGTCATCCTGCAAACATTTGTGTTGTCCTCCTCTGTGCACCCTGACGTCATCTATCCTGACAGGTAAATGTTGTTAATGACATGATGGGATATGCCCGGGAAAGCAAAAGATGTGCATAATGACGGCTAGTGGGAATGACGGAGCGAAGACTCACATCCCTCCTCCTGCTGTCTCTTCGCATGAGATTTTTCGCTTTTGCATAACAATTTTTTTTACGTGCTGCGGATGGAGAATCTCATCTCATCTCGCTGTAATTTCCACGGGGAGTTTTAACACAGTGCATTCACACCCGTGCGCACACAATGCACAAGTCACTTTATCCCTCCCTCCCTCCCTCCCTCTCTCTCTGTCCGTTTCTCTCTCTCTCTCTCAAACCGTGCACAATATCTAATTTCAAATGGAAGAGGAATGATTCGAAAGGCTTTTATGTTGATTTTTCACGCCTGTGTCAAGTTGAAATGACATCACACAGTCCGCTGGCTTTTACCCTTCAGCTGAGGAAATGGCCTCGCAAACTCATCAACCAACTCATCAATGTGTATCAGCGATAGGGTCACACTTACTAAGCCCTACCTTGATCCCACACAAAGATAAGGTTCGTGCGCACATGGGAGAAAACACACACACACACCGAGTGGCCTTCACAAGTGACCTAACTGTTTGCCTAAACTGGAGCTGCACGTTTGAATGGTCTCTAAATGCACATTGGTATTTAAGGTCAGTTCATCGTAAAGGACACGTCGCTAAGCAAGCTCTGTGATAAATGTAGTGGCACTAAGTAATGTGTGCATGTAGAGAGCATACTTATCAGCTTCCCTTAACTATTGCCTGTGGTTGTGACTGACTCAGTGCAGCTGAGGTCTATTTCTGAATGATTGGTGCACATGCATACTCGTGTGTGTGTGTGTGTGTGTGTGTGTGTGTGTGTGTAGATGTGTGCAAAATGTTCAAAAAGCCATTTTGGCTGTATAAAACCCCCCTAATGCCTCTGTTGGAGAGAAATACTTTATTCAGTACTTCCATTTTGCTGGAGAGCGAATTCACTTAGAGTGTCATTAAAACCCTGAAACAGACAAACACAGCAAAACCATATTGTCTATCTGGCTGGTTTACCCGTTTGTGATTGTGTGTGTGTGTGTGTGTGTGTTTGCCAGGGTGTCTGCATGTCTGTATGTCTTTGTGCATGTGTATATGCATGTCAATTGTACTGTACTTTGTTTGTGTGTGTGCGTGTGCGTGTGCGTTCATCCCTGTCTCTTGTTGCCACCCCAGACAGCGATGCAGATAGTGATGTGACCTGGCCTAACTTTGAGCGCTGATTGGCTGATTAAGCCGTGTCTCAGGCGTGTATATGTGTGTGTTTGTGTTTGTGTGTGTGTTTGTGTGTGTGTTTGCCTTGTCTGCCGAGCGTGTAAATCTTTCCCAGAACCCTGAGAGGAAGAGCCACTGGCGCTGGCAGCCGACCTTGCCCTGATAGGACGGGGTTAGGGGTTCTTTCCAGGCGGATGGGTAAGAGCCACAATGCATTGTGGGTACATGTTTGTCTCCCATGTCTGGACTAAACTGATAAGGCAAAGAGAGCTGGCTAAGGATCAGGGCGAGTGAAACCTCTCTCTTTCTCTTTTCCTCCCTCTTTCTCTCAGCCTGTCTCTTTCACACCCTCGCTCATTATCAGGTTTTCACCCTCCTATTTTTGACATGTCTCCCTCTCTCATTCGCCGTCCTCCTCTGCCCTCCTGCCGCTCTTTTTCCTAAATGGTGTCTATCGCACTGTTTTCTTGTTCTATTCCTATTTTGCTCTGCTTTACATTGGACCTTTTGACTCTCAGTTCCCTTTTCTGACTTATCCTCTCTCTCATTCTCTCAGCAACTCATTACCGCCTTCAGCCCTCAATCTCTCTCTCTCTATTTCTCTGTCTCTCTGACAATGGGATTTTTCCACTCTTTCCTCAGGTTGAAACACCTCATCACCTCCCAGCTCTCGACTCTCATCTCCCTCTCTCTCTTGCCTCTCTCTTTCCTCTCCTCCCTGCTGTCAGCCTGTCAGCCCACAGACATGTTCCTGTAAGACAGAGACCGAGACAGAGGGACATGCGAAGGCAGGGTGAGGGTGTGGAGGAGTCAGAGGGTGGTGGGCGTTGAAGTGAAAAGGGAGGGAGGGTAGGAACATAACAAGCTAAGTACACCGGTGCTGAGAGAAATGATAGATTTAAAGAGAGCTTGAACCAGAGTTGAAACTGAGCTATGAAATATGTGACTAAAAATATCAAAAAACAAAAATAGATGCTTTTGTCTTGAACAAACAGTAAAAATATCTTACCCTTATCACTTGTCATTTCTTTGCGATGTTTGACATGTCCCATTAGTCAGCACCTCACAATGTTCCTGTTTTTTTTTTTTCTTCTCTCATACAAAGCTCTCCAATCACACCTCACAGTCATAACCATGACCAGTTTCCTTCTGTCCGAATGATATCAGATGTGTGATAGTATGCAGTGGCAGATCACGCATTAACATGAAGCCTGACCACATGCTCCTGGCTCATCTGGCGTGCGGTGATGACACATCTCGTGGTGAAGGCTAGGCGTAATTAAGCCCGGGACTGACTCTATCCGATGCTCTGCTGCACCGCTACAATCTGACTGCCGCTTTAATTGCTTTTCTTTCCCCTATTCCCACCTCACTCGCTTGCTCCCTTCTATCAATCTATTCAATTCCATGGGGGGAAATGCCTCCATACAAACATGCAAATATGGGAGCGATAGAGAGATCGGAAGATATAAATGTGCGTGTGTGCGTGTGTGCGTGAGTGTGCAGATGCATGTTTGAGCATGTGGATTAATGCACACATGTTCAACTTTGTGTGTATTTGTGTCTGCAATTCACATCAATATATGCATGTACATATGCCAGTGCATATGTCCTGTGCGTCTTCGTGTAGCTGTGGCTCTGTGCATGTAGTATGAGTCGGTGTCTGCCCATGAAATGAGTCATGTGTGTTCCTCTCTGCACCTGCGGTGCAGCACTGTGGAGTGTGAGAAGGTTTCCCCAAATAGCTACTCTCATTTACAGCCTCTCTGTGGTCTAGGCTTTCTTTGTCTGCCTCCCTTGGCAGCAGCTACTGTTCAGCACCTGACCCTCTTTACCAGACACACACACACACACACACACACACACACACAGAAAAGCATGCACACGCACGTGCATGTACACATGTGAAACAAAAACAGATGAGGAAAAGAAAGCTGGTTCTGCAAAGCTCATATGGTTGAGTATGTCATGAACGCAGCCAAGGTCAAGGGTTCGCCTCCCACCACAGGCAGCCATTCTAAAAATATATAATATGGATAAGCTCTCATGGGGCAATGAGTAGCCCTAGATAAAAGCATTTGTAAAATGCCATAAGGGATGGGAAGTAATGGACCAACACTGCATAAAAATGTCTTTCCACAAGCCTTCTCTGGTGTTTCACACTGCTGAACCAAATATGACCTCTCCTGACCGACAAGCAAAAACAAGGGATTTTCTTCTGGGTTTCAACCAAGCTCCACTCAACCACATCCACTATGTTCATCTGTCCTCCTGACACTGTGACTTTGACCTGAAATGGGATGGTCAAAATTCATGTTAGCTGTGGTAGTGGCTCACTGGCTTGCAAGTAGGACAAAACAACAGGCGCAGCAAGGAAGAGAGAGCAAGTGGGGATCATGAGTTTAAGGGTCTCAAACCAACCTGGTACATTTAGTGTAGAGCTCGTGTGAAATGTCAAACAGCATCAAAGTCAAAGACGCCCATTTAGTGCCTGGATCACATATATTAAATGGCTGATGCCCTGCCTACTCTGTTGCGAGCCACAGTGGCCAGGATTTTACATTGATTAGCATATCAATGAAGCAGAGACCAATTCAATCACCACCAAAATGGCCGCTCTCATCTTTAACACTGTCAATTGCCCTTTCAAGTAGGCAAAGCCAAACCCATTACAGCTCCACTTGATCTTTCTAAGACCAATGTCATGCTTGGATGAGCTTCTTCTTTGGCAGCCGAAGTACACGCATTTCAGCACAACTGCTTCGGTCAGCAACACACAGCACGGGCAATTCAGAACCAAGACGCTTTTCTTTACTCTTACAAAAAAACAAGCAGCTGAGCAAGTGAGCCCCATTCAGGAGCCGCGATGTATTCCCCATTAATGATCACCAGCTCAACGCAGCTTTATGCCATTCAGACAGAGGAGAGGGAGAGCGCGGCGTACCTCTCACCCTTGCGGAGTGACAGGGATAAAGCTTCATTACATAAGGTTGCTGGCAGGGCTGGAGCTGGTGCTCAGGCGGCACGGCACCAGCCAACAATCCCACTGAGCGCTGGGCACACACACACCGCTACGCCGACTTCCTACATCCTATCTTTAGTCCCTCTTTCCGTCTGCTCCTGATTTCTATTCCTTCTATATGTTTCTATTTTCCTTCTTTTCTCTCTAATGTCCGTTCCTTTCCTCGTCTCTGCTTTTATTTTTCCACCTCCTCTCTCTTCCTCTTTACTCCTCTCTCTCTCTCTCTCTCTCTCCGTTTTTTGTCTCCAAAGAAAATGCATCCTAGCTTCCTACTGTCTTTTGGGATCAGGCTGAAAAGCAGGCAGAGAGAACAGCGCGGTTTAAGTCTGGTTGTACTCACAGAGTGTATAATCCTCTTGATGTTCTACCAATGTTGTTGCACACTCTGGAGGGAGGCACAGTGTTAGTACAGCCATACTGTATGTGTACGCTGTACAAAATATCTCAGAAAAACTGAAAGACAGTGTGGATGATGTATTTACGCAAAATATCAGGACAATAACTGAGGGCACAGGTGTAAATAGGAGTGTATATAAAAGAGTGCAAAGCTGTACAGTATGGTTTGTAGAAATGGTAATCCATGCTTTGAAATGTTGGCTTCTGTGCTCATGAGGGAACAACCATTCACACTGAAATGCTACAAAAAGCTGTTCTGTGAAACCATCTTTTCTTGAGAAAACTCTCCGCTCAGTATTTCTCTCTTCTCACCTTCTGACAACATTCAATCTTATACTGTACATTTCCCCTCCATTAAAACCTCCACCTGCTACCTATCTGGTCAGCAAGAGTAAACCTTGTTTCTCACAGTATGAAAAAAGACACTTTTACTGTAGCTGTGGCAGAAATTTAGATATAGATATAAGTAGTGTAGCTGAGCTGGCTACTGTAGAACTGGGTTAGGAAAAGATGAATAGGAGAGGAGGGAAACCCTGCATAAGTATTGCAGGATTTTCCAAAGAATTTGCCTGGGGGGCATAACAACAGCGCTACATCAGCGCAGTAAGAATGTAAAAAAACAAGGGTGACTACTTCTGTGATAGCTAAATTTGATGTAATAAATCTGGGAAAGATTGAAAATCTGACTTTTCAGCTCAAGAGTTTTGCAGGACATTGAAAGGGTTGAGCATGAAAATGGTTGGTGAGTGGACTGCATAGATAATTTTAGACGGAGTGTTGTAAAATTTGCACTTTAACTGCCAGAAGGCAAAGTGGAGCGCTGCCATAATATCCTCTTAGATGTAAAATGACAGTCATCCCTTCAGGGTAGGGAATGTAACTGCAATCTGAGATGGGAGCATGACCACAGGTCTATAAGAGATGGGAGGTTGGGAGAGGTGACTGGATTGATATGGCCACAGCTATCCCAAGGGACAGGGTGGGGAATGAGAGAGATAGAGAGATAGAGAGAGAGAGAGAGAGAGAGAGAGAGAGAATGAGAGAGAGAGAGAGAGAGAGAAGAGACAAGCAGAGATAAGGCAGAAAGAAAGTTGGGGGGATGGAGGGGGAGAGAGGAACCGGGAGAGAGCATGAGAAGGACTGAGAGATGGATGGAGGGACAAAAATAGCCCTCTGTGGCCATGCTGTTCACTTTCATTTTCCATGTCCCAATATCCAATTTACAGCCACACACATGCAGGCACATATGCACACATATACACACACACCTCCCTCTCGTGTCCTTCACATATACAACACCAGCACACACACACTATCTCACACACAAATGGCACAAATGCACATATGAAAGCACACACACATGCGCACACAAACACAGATGCACACTCACACACAATCTCATTTACCTTCTCGATAAAATTGGTCTATTCTCACATTCTCTCTCTGCCTCCACACTCTCAGTCACGTTCCCTCCTCCATCCTGTATGTTTTGTGGGTTTTAAACAGATGGTAAAGTATACATTGCCATGCACTGCAAACAAACTGTTACTGATACATAGGTGCACTTATGCACACACACACACACACACACACTGAGTGTAGCTGGTAGAACTCCCAGGGGTGCTGTCCTATAGCTTTTCCATGAGATTTAGAGCTGTGTATCTCATTACAGAGGAGAGCGAGAGTGATAGATGGTGAGAGAGAAGGGGATAGAGAGCAAGATGGGAAGAGAGAAATAGACAGAAAGAGAGAGAGAGAAAGAATGAGATAGACGGAAGGAGAGACAGAGTGAGAGAAAGAGGGAGGGGAAACAGAAGCAAAGAAGACAATTTCCATGCGCGTGGTTTTAATTCCTGTGGGGGCCACAGTGACATAGGAATTCAGCCTATTTAACACCAGCTTTTAAAATGGAGGCTTAATGTTACAGCCCAGCTTCAAAGACCTCTTATGCTCCTCATGAGACATGTGTGTGTGAGTGTGTGTGTGTGTGTGTGTGTGTGCATGTGTGTACCATTTTAGCTGTATGAAAAAACCCTAATGCCTCCATTGGGGACAGACTCTTTATCCAGTGCCTCCATTTCGCTGGAGAGGGAATTCACTTCTATTAGAGTATCATTACAACCCCAAACCAGGGCGGAAACAAGCTAATCGCTGATTCACAAACACAGCAAAACAATATTGTCTCCCTGGCTGGTTTACCTGTGCATGTGTCTGTGTGTGTGTGTCTGTGTGTGTGTGTGTGTGTGTGTGTGTGTGTGTGTGTGTGTGTGTGCGCGTGCGTGTGTGTGTGTGTGTTTGATGTCCATAGCATGAATATGTGTGTGTCTTTGGGTGCTGGCATGTGTGTTCTTGTGTGTGTGGAAGCGTGCTGGTGTAATTATATGCGAGTGTGAGTGTTCATTTGTGGGTGTGTGCATGTGTGTGTAGGTGTGTATATGACGTCTGCAGTATGTTTTTGCCTTTGGGTGCTGGCATGTGTGTGTGTATGTCTGTGTGTGTGTGCATGTGTTTATACATGTGTACAAGTGCGATATGGGCGTGCAGGCAGAGGGAAACATATGGGACGAGGCAACTGGGTACTGAAGCTGCGCCAGCGTGATTTAAGATGCCACCACTCACAGCTAATGACCTGGGAGAGACCACTATATACTGACTACATATTGATTACCAATAAAAAGGTGTTAAGGGTTTTGGATAAAGAAGTATACACAGGCTGAGAGAAGATCATTTGGCTATTGACTAAACTAAAGTCTGAGCCAGTGTGTGTGTGTGTGTGCAGGCAAATAAATGTTCATTCTTTTGTATGCAAGAGTGTGTTCATTTGGGGTAGTATGCATGGATATGCAAGTGTGTACGTGAATTTGTGTAGATGTTTGCAGCATGCTGTTATGTGTACTGTATATGTTTGTCTTTGGGTCCTGGAATGTATGTGTGTGTGTGTGTGTGTGTGTGGCCAATGACCAATAGGCTGTCCCTTTTCCGATCAATATGCAGTGCAGCACAGTGTAAGGTTAGGCTGGACAACACAACAACATGAGAGTGTAATTAGTTCCCAGTGCCAGAAACAGAATTAGATACACTATTTAAATAATATGAGTTTTTTAGGACTGACCAATCAGTTGGGCATTTTCCATCCTGAAAATTATCGACCAGAATTCTGTAAAGTGGAGTAGTAACCAGTGTTGTATTTGGTGGTAATTCTAGATGAGACAGAAGATGAGACAGAGAAGAATGATGTTCTGTCTGTCAGTCTATCCCATTGAATAAGAGCAGATGTAATGGAGACAATGTGATCAAACAGGGTGAAAGGAGTGAAGTCCACTGTATGAATATGCAACAAATTCTGGTGGCTTTGGGTTAGACGACTTTGTATTTTTCCTTACCGATAAATGGAACACGAGATAGAAAGAGTTGAAGAGCGGCCTGAGACAGAGATGGTGGGAGATGGAGTTGCAGAGAGAGGAACAGAGAGGAAGAGAGAGGGGAAGAGAGAGAGAGAGATACAGATGGAGAACAGTGGTGAAATGAGACATTACATAAGGGAGGACAGGCAGAGAGAGAGCTCTGTTCCAATGCTCTCTCAGATCAAAGCATTTTGTTAAAAGACTCTGCCTGTCATGAAGAATCTTATTCTCTTTCAACACTCTCCATATTAAAAAAAACAACTCTTTTATCGCTCCTCTTCATTTGGCTGTCACACTGCGGCACCAGCCCTCCAACACAATAGACAAGGTGCCAGAGACACTAAAGCTATTTATATCTTTTCATGGGGAATGGGTCATTAGTAACCAACCAAAATCCTCACTCTGTACATTCTTTGTACGATATGAAAACTGTTTATATCACAATTATTTATTAATTAATTTATTTATTTTTCCAACTTATTTTCGGCTATGCTTTCATCAGTGTTAAAATTCAACAATAAACCTCTGAGGCAGAAAAAACAACAACCATGTGCAGGAAACCGTAAAATGAAAGAAACTAATACAAATTTTTGGTTTTCATTTGATGCCTTAAAATGATAAAAAGCCAAGGTAAGCACTTATGCAGGAGATCACACTGTGCACAGCACCAAACATTTGATCTCCTGTCGTGCGGAAGAATAATATTAAATCAGCGGTACACTGAGAGAGAAAACAATAACATTCTTTCTTCTCTATCTGTCTTCTTTGCATGATAAATGGCACTTCAATTGGAGCAGGTAAATAGGGGAAAACCCCGAACAAAAAGGATGAATTCTTTACCAATTGGCAGAGTGTTGAACTGGGTCAGGAAGTGGTGCGGGCTGACACACTGCAACCAGCAGCTTGTATAGCCTTTTCAACAGCTTAAAATATGGAGAAATCATGTCATGACTAAACGTTTCAGACCACACTGACCAGGGCCATGTCAGTTACTCACACATCGCCACATGCTCAGATATTTGCTGGTAAACATCCAGAGACACCCATGCTCATACTTTGGGTCCTTTCAGCTTGTCTGAGGCTTAAATAGGTGAGACTCTATCCAGTACAGATGCTAATGAGTGCATACTGTATGTCATTTCTTGTCACTCACACTGACGCACGCACCCCGCTATTGCCGCCTGCAGCTCTCACACTGTTCTGAATGCCAAATCTTACAGTACATACTGTAATACAAATAAAGTGTTTCGTATGGAGGCGGAGTATTTGCAAAATGGAAAGGAGATAAAAACTGAGGAACGGTTTTCTCCATCAGATGAGGTTTTTTACGCATTCCAACTTTGTCACTAAAGCTAATTTTCAATTTCAGAGGTATGGTGGCTAAATAATAAAGTCTTGATCTCAGTCTCCATCTCAGACTGGGATTTGCACTATACTGCTGCCTGGAGAGTCTGACCCAGAGGCTGAGATGCTGTGCCGCTGCTGTCCATGGTGCTGATTTTGAAAAGTAAAGGCTTTCGACAATCTGGTTGCAATTCAGCACACTGCCAAAGTAGCACTGATTGGCTGGCTTCAATTCAACATGAACAACAGCTAGATTGATTACACACGCCTCAATCACAATGCGGCTTCAGCTCTCATTTGATTAGTAACCTTCCGATTTTAGCCTTCTGAGCTCAGGATGCAATTTCCATACTTTCCCACCCTCCCTCACACCTAGCGTGCCTTTTCATTATCTTAACAGCCTTGAGAATTACATCACAGGTGATTAAATGGAAATGAAATGAAATGAAATTGATTATTGGCTTTATTGATTTATTGCTGACCTATTGATTAGCTGTAAATTACTTTCCAAGGATCCATGCATATATGAATAATCCATAGTGCACTAGTCGACCACAACCAACCCCCCTCCATAACACATATAGACACATGCACGCACACACACACACACAGACACACACACACACAGAGACACACACACACACACAGAGAGAGAGAGAGACTCCCTCCAACGTCCTATATGCAATAGCCTCATTTCCCATTCTAAGCACACACTAAGACGGCAGCACTTAGCTTAATTGATTAGAGTGATTTAATAAGATAGTGGGTGTGCATTCAACCAAAGCCTTTCTCCCTGGCATTCCCCTTATAGAGAATTAACCGTCGCCACGTCTACATCCTTGAGAGTGGTGAGAGTGAAAGAATCGAAAGGCTAGGACCCTCAACACTATAGGTAAACCAACTGTAACTTGTGGGTAGAGAGAAGCAGTGGGTAGAGTGTTTGAATGCATGCAGCTGCACATAAAATCCTACAGCCACAAACTACATGTATGCACCCTTGGAAACACACACACATACTCGCACAAGCGCATACACAAATGCACACTATAAATTCCCCCTAGACCAGTGTCACACTTTCTATCTCCTGTTAAGTATATGCAGATAGAGTCCATAAAGCATAGCTTAGGAGGAGGATACATGAGTTACTGTCCTTATACATAATCAAATAGCCCTCCATCTCTAGCCCATCAATCCCTACTGGCAGTTTACAGGTCAAAGGTCAGTGTTCACGGTTCATAACTCTACTGATCATGACATGGATGCTGCTGCTGCTGCTACAAGGTGGGATGTGTGGGAGGGTGGAGTGTGTATTTGTGTGTGTATGTGTGTTTGTGTATGAGTGAGTGTGAGTTAGTTGGTGAAGACATGAACTTATTCACTGACTAGCACTGGTCAGAACATGTGCATGTGTGAGTACATGGATAATGGCACACATTAATGTACTGTATATGGAAAAGGGAATGAAAGATACAAGTGACAAACCAAGTTACAAATTATACATTTACTTTAAAATTACAGCTTTTAAAAGGCATCATTTCAGCATACATGAATGATTAAGCAACTAACTGGCAGATACTGTACTGTCTGCTGCTTTCATTCAGGACAGATACATTTAGAAAGAAAGCTGACATATTGTTTCCTGAAGTCAGTTTCTTTTTTAAGACGTAGACAGTGTGTCATTTCAGAAAGCATAAAAGCCAAATTTGAAAACAGCCTGTTTTACTCCCCATGATACTGCGTGGGAACCGTGCCAAATAGAAAATATAAAGTCTTTGTGTGCCTGAAGAAAGGAATGAGGTGTTAATTGGCAGCTTATGTTCTCCATTTGCCTCATTAGTGAGATAATGTTTTAATTGAAATCTCATGAACGCAGTATTTGTTGGTTAATTGAGACATAAACATGCAAGCGTTGAGACATTCTGTAAGGCTGAGGCCTGTTCACACACCAGTAGAGAAGAAGAAGCAGGAAGGTGAGGGAAGGGGAAGCAACCGTCCCTTAGGCGTGTGTGTGACAACACTTTCTTTGCTCCGGAGTTTCATTCACACTCAAACAGCATTTGTTCCTAACACGCTTGGATCTGTCAGCTAGTGTGGAGGTAAGAGAGAGAGAGAGAGAATGGGGAGCTAGGAAAACATGAGTGACCTCAAATGTAATGTGAAAAGTGAAGGGAAAATATGGCATCAAAGTGAACAACACACAGATCCATGCACAAAGATACTCATGTAAAGCACATATTATGAGTGTCAATATCAGCCGACATGGCAAACTGAATCTGATAATCGGTGGTTTCCCAGAGCCCTGTAATTGGACTGATCGCTGCTGTCCCAATCTTAATGATTAATCAGAATGTGTTGATGAAGCACAACATTTGTTCTGCTGAGTACAGAGGGAATCCAGTGCAGGGAGTCAGCTCAGCCTGGAAATTAACACCATTCTGTGAACATTATAGCAGTTTAGCTGCTCAGACAGAGCACGGTAAATCTGATTAGCGGTTCACGACAGTAAAGACATGTCGTACACACAGTATCGTATCAAACTGCACTGATTTAAACAGAGATGTGCTGTCAGCCCATTGACTAGAAGATGTGAATGTATTGCACTCATGAGTCCATGTAAACAGAGCTAAGCTGAGGTGCTGCACTGGTGCAACATCTGGATCAACACACACATTGATCTGTATCAATACAGATTGTTCTGTGTTATGAAGGTTATGTGTATATGCTACTACACATACTAATATAGTATATATAGTAGCACTTCAAACACACACACAAACACACACACACACACACAAATATAATACAAGCACCCTTAATCCATACCAAACTCTTTCTGATTTTAGGATGAACCTTGGGATTTTCCAGTTGGTTGGTTCCACACAAATTTACTTGCATCTTAATGCTGAGATCTATCCATCCCATCTACAGTAGATACAGTAATGGGTGGTGCCACCTATGGGTGACAGGATGTACTCTGCTACTTGGTCATATGGTGTATTGAGATGATTAATATATATCTTAGATTGTTGTGTTAAGCCTAATTTCCCTACAGATTCATTTCTTTCACCCCTGCCAGAAGATATAAAGCACTGCAACAGTGTGCCGTTTTATGTAGTGCAAATTTATTTTTAGCATTAGAGAGATATATTTATTTCTTTAGCGCCAGCATTCCCTCTCCCATGTATTTTGCATAAGATGGAGTGTTATCTAGGCTTTATGATTATGGGAAGCACTGGGGTGAAAGAGAATGAGAGAGAGAGAGAGAGAGAGAGAGAGAGAGGAAGACAGACAAGAATAGAAAAAGATGCAAGGACACAAGGGAGGGAGGGCAGAAAATGAACGACTTTATAGAGAGAGAGAAAGAAAGGGGTTTTACTGTACGAAGCTCTCTCCTCTTTTCTCTACACAGTTACTGCATAGCTACAGCAAAGGCATTAAGTCATGATAAGGATTAACACTATCTCACTATCTGATTTTCTGAGAGGGTAGGGAGATGTGAAATAAAAATCACTTAAGAGATAAGTGATAGAGGAGAGGAAGGTAAGACAGTTTAAAATAGGATAGTGATGGAGAGTAAGATAAAACAGGAAACAATCAGAATGTGAAAGATAAGAGAAACTGTCATTTTTAAAAGCCAAAAAAAGGCAGAGGTACATGATTGAAAGAGATAGATTTTAGGTGAAAAATGAAAGGAGTATGAAAGTCACTGGGAGGAGATGAAAGAAGACAGATATTCAATTCCAGACTTTCTGTCCAATACTGTTGCCCTGTATCACACTTTATCCCGCTGAGTCTTCATCTGTCACAGAAAATCCCAGCTTAAACTTGTAAAAGTCTCAGGTGTCAGTGTAGCGGATATATCAATACTTCAGAAATCAGACACAAGCTCTGACAGAGAGAAAGTTTGAAATAACAAAACGAATTTGTTTAAATCTACAATGTCAACCACATCCACCAAAGACGGGCACTGAATTGTATCAACGCATATGCAAAGGGGGAAATATGAAGTATGACTGCATTGAGTAAACAATGGGTGTGTTTGGTCTCCCTTTCTTAAGTGTCCTAGTTCCAAAAACACTTCTTTCCCTTCCTTGTTTAATAGAGACATTACTCTTCGGTGAAGTGGCACTCGACCAATTGCTCTGTCATTTTAAAGGTCGATAGGAAGCTGTTGTAATGAATTTAATTACTTGTTGAATACTCCTGTCAGTGCAAACTTGATTCATTGTCCTTTTGGGATCATTAATAAATAGGGCCAGAGACTTATTGAGTTATAGCACCACTGCCCCAGGAGACTCAAACAGGTATTTTGGGGATATTTCCCACTGAAACACATTTATATTTATATTTATATTTATTTATATAACTGGACAGGACATTCATCCTTATTGAGGCTGACTTGTAAATCCACCTAGGCTAGTCCGCTAATGAAGCAAAAAATCAAGTTAAAAGTCCATTCACTGTGACATTGAGCTCTACTATACAGCTGTGAACTAAATTGTAAATCCCCCAGGTTACACTTCATTGTTTTTTCATCTTTGTGTACAGAAATACACATGTATGCACATGCACATGCACACACACACACACACACACACACACAAACACACTCACACACATTCACAAGCACACAGGCAAACATACACAAACAAATGCTTGTGTTTCATGCAGTAATTATACTGTAAGCATACATTTACATGCAAGACGGTACGATCAAGCATACACACACACACGCACATATGCACATGTACACAGAAAATCCCATAGACAAACACACACACAAGCACGTTTGCAGACACAAATTTACTCATGCAAATGCATTTGTGCGCTCTCTCTCTTTCTCTCTCTCTCACACACACACACACACACACACACACACACACACACACACACACACACACACACACTATTAGAGAGCATCAGCTCTCTAATGGATAAGGTGTCAAGTAGAGTCAATCCCACATCACCGCTATCAGCTACAGCTCTTGTCATTTTGAAAATGATATATCTTCAAATGATCAATATCTGAGCATGCTTCAGGACTGTCTCACACACACACACACACACACACACACACACACGCACACACAGAGCTCCACTAGTTACCTGGTCAGCTTAAGGGGAACGGGGGAGGGTTACTGTATTAACAGGACGGTGGAACTGGTAATGATTTTTTGATTAACCGCATCTATCCAATCATAAAACCTATAGGGTGTGTGTGTGTGTGTATGTGTGTGTGTGTGTATAGGTCACCTGATTGTGTGTACATGACATTTGCTGACATTCATTGGTGTTTGCTTTGAGGAGGTGGCAGAAGAGATGGTACAGTCATGATGGGGAGTAAAATGTCTCAGTGCATGAAATCACTATTACTCATATCAGTAATATATAGTCTGATTTTACTATAATAATGCATAAGCATCACCAACTGCTCATGATACCTTTAGGTTTCAAGTTATCTACAGTACACCTCTGCTACAGTAGCTCAAACTAAACTTAACTGAGCTTAACTGAACAAACATACAAATTACAAACTTAACTGAGCATTTCAACGCTCATTAAACCGACCAAGTTATTAACTCACTCTCATGTTAACCAGACCAATTGGGTTCAACTCCTACACTCACAGACCGGTGCATATAGACTGTATATTATCTGCTGCAACCTCAACTGTGCCTATAGCACTGCATCATAAATGTACACATTCATAGGAAAGCATGCATACGCACAAACACACACTCACACACAAACAAATACACACGCAAACTGTCATGTACATTTTCTTCCCCATGGAAGACAGAAAGCATCTCTGACAGCCCTATAAATTGTGGTCACACTTATGTGTGCAGACACATTTTCCCACACACATGAGGATGCAGTTGGCAGCAGCAGGCAGGTAATAAGTTAGAGGGAGATGGGAGGAAAGTGCTTGTCGTGCAGAAATGTCCAACAATAATGACAGGCCTATTAGGTTAATTTAACACTGACATCCTGATGTCTCCCTAGGAGGAATGACATAAACACGGTTAGCCCCATCAGAGACTATACTGCTCTGTAGCGCCAGCATGGTGCTAACACTGCCAAGGTTAGAGGTTCAACTGCTACTCTGGCAACCGATGCTAAAAATGTATTTATGGGACTGTAAGGTGCTCTGGATACACTGGCCACAACGCATATTACATATGCATACATCTAAGTAAAGACTAAACACACACATACACAGAGACAAGACTCACAAGACTTCATCCTCATATAAAGCTTTAAAGTCACAGTGAAACAGCATTTTGAGAGCATGGTGCTTCTTTAATTTGATGTCTTTCCTATTGAAACAGGATATTGGGGCGGGGCATAACAGGGGGAGGGGTCATTCGAAAATGTGAACCAATGAGATATCAGTTAGGGAGGAAAAGGCAGTTTTATTTGTTGGGAGGGGCGGATAGGTGGGATTTCTCAAAAATCTGTGATGGTTTCATTGGTTGGAATTTTTAATCACGCCTACTGGCACAGAATGAAGCAACCATTAAAGATACACTGTTTTCCAGCAAGTAAAATGGGATTTTCATATTAAAATACAAGAAAATATAAATGTTTTGGCATTTATTGTTAAGTAGGTGTATACTATGGGAGGAAATTAGCTGAGAACATGAAAAAGTCATTTTTCCTTTCATTGTGACTTTAAACAACACGTGCTTGCAGCTGCACCATATGCATCCTCACACGCATGCACACACAAACACACACCTTCACCCCCCAACCCAACCTCCCACGCACATTCAATCAAGGATTACAATGATATTCATTTAACCAGGCTATACAAATGCAAATGTGTGACATGTGAGCCCAGGCACTCTGGTTGTGTGTCGGCCTGGTTCAACATCACAGCAACACTTTGCTGTGAGACACTTTGATAAAGCCAGATCAAAGGAGAGTGAGGAACAGGCATTCAAGAGCTCCAACAATAGACCCTCTTATAGAGCGCCTATAACTCGTTTCTGAAAGCAGATGAATGAATAAAGATGAGGCTTGAGTCTACAACTGTCTGTAAACAAGCCATAAAAAGACACTTTGGATATCTACAAGACCACCAGAGGGAATTGATAATCTACAGAGGCTATAAAACACATACACCCATGCACACACACAGACGAATATACACTCATTTACACATGCACACACATTATGCTCTTACACCTCGGCTTGGATGATGAGGTGATAAGGTGTTACAGTTTTCTTATTGAACCTTAAATCTAACAAAATCCATAAAATAAGTCCAACAGGGATGCAGGGGGCTTGACATGGAACTGAATAGTTGAACAGAGATATCCATTTAAACAACACACTGAAACAGTCTACTGGGATTTGACGTTGCAAAACGAGAGTTCATAATGTTCCTTTCCACTTGTCCATGCATCTAACTCTCCCTCATCCTGTCTGTTTCACCCATTCTCTAGAACCTCCTTCTTCGGTCCTATCCATCATCTCCCCACCCATCACTGCTAATCCTCTGTTCCCTTATCTTCTCCCTCTTCTGTTCACTATCTCCCCTTTTTTTCCCCCTCCCTCCCTCATCCACGCCTCTCATCTCTTTATCTCTCTATATTTCACCCTTTCCCCTTCACCCTTTGTGCCATCCTCCCATTATCCCGAACACTGGACTCCTGTAATCCACCCTCACACCCCTTTGATTCTCTTCCAGCTCTCGTCAGTCTCTCATCTCATCCTCTCCATCTTCTCTCCATCTTTCTTTCTCACTCATTTCTCCATCTTTCCTTTTGTTACTCTTTCACTCCACTTCTCTCCCTCACCCTTCTTTTTCCCTCTCTGACTCTCTCCATGTCACTCTTGCATCATTCTCCCTCTTTTCCTCTATCTCCATTTTCATCCTCGCCTCTATACGCTTCTCCACACCTCCAAATCTCCATGCTCCCCTCTCACTGAGTTTTTTTTTTCCCATCCCTGTCTTCATTTCCTACTCTCCTCTTCTCTTCTATCCCTTCTCTGTCTCCCATTCTTCATCCTTTCTCCTCCTGCCCTGCCTTGCATCCCTTGCACTGGTTTCTTCACAGAGCACTCTTAAAGGAGGGCAGAGAAGTGGCACTGCACCTTTTCCAGCCATCTTCTTGCATTTCTTCTTGTCGCTCCCCTCTCCTCCCCTAACCTACCTTGGGAAAGTAGGCAGAGAGCAGAAGGGCTGCCTGACACAGTTTACCATGCATCTCCCCAGGTATCTATTTTTCAATTCATTCCCACTCTCCCTTCCCTGGATGTGTTCTCTACCTTTAGCAGGCGTACGGATGGCAGGAAGGCTGCATGGCACAGTTTCCTGATGGTCCAGTTGAGCGGCCGTGGTGCGTCCAGCTGGTTCATGGTGCCCGCTGCTCCCGGTGCCGCCACTGGTGCCCGGCGGCTTTTCCCGGCGCCAGGATCAACACTGCCCCACCAGGGGGGCAAAATTGGGAGGGGGTCTCCAACTCCAACCGACGAAAAACACCTAGGTCCCAGGGCATGACCCTCGACGGACAACCAGCAACCACTGCCGCCACCGCCGCCGCCACCACCTCGAAACCTTCACTTCCCCAAGCGGATGAAGCTCTCACCTGGGCGGCTCTCCCCTCCCTCTCCCCTCCCTCCCCTCCCTCTCCTCCTTTCCGGCCCGCGCAGATCCACAGGGTCCGAGCCAAGCCGAATCTGGAGCACCAGGAGCATCTGATTCCTCTTCCACCTGCAGCCCGAGTGTTCCCAGCTCTGGCGCGAAAAAAAACCCAGAGCATACAGTATTTTCCCAAACCAACGGAGCAGAGCAAAGCAAAGTGCAACGGAGAGAAGAGAGTGCAGTGGAAGAGTGATGAAGGCAGAGAAAGAATGAGAAAGGAGAGAGAAAGAGGAGGAGGAGAGGTGGAGAAGAGAAGAGAGCAGTGCAATGCGGTGCAGTATAGCGCAGAGGAGAGAGGAGAGGAGAGGAAAGGAGAGCAGCGCAGAGCGCATAAACGGAGCAGCCTGACAGGCAGCAGCTTAGATTTGAGGCTGCACACTACTGTCTCCAAGATGAGAGAGAGAGGGAGAGGGAGAGAGAGAGAGAGAGAGAGAAACAGAGAGAGAGAGAGAGAATGAGATCAACATGCAATGGATCCACAAGCTAAAAGAGAGAAATGATGGAGATGGGGCGCAAGAGAAGAGGAGAGCTTGTGCGCAAGGGAAAAAAGAGGAGAGATGGAGAGGGAGAGAGAGAGAGAGAGGGAGGGAGGGAGAGACAGAGAAAGGGAGAAAAAGGGAGAGAGAGAGAGAGAGTGAGAGAGAGAGAGAGAGAGAGCGAGAGAGAAAGCAAGAGGGAGAGAGGGGGAAGAGAGGAAAGAGATGAAGTGTTGCACTGTATGGTGGTTGAGAAGGAAACGGGTGAAGCGGAGTACAAACCTCTGTCTTTTAGAGTGAATTCAGCTGGAGCTTGAATATGGAAACACATGGAACAACTTGGTAGTGTGACAAAGAAATGGGAGTATGACCTATATTCCTGATTTGAACACACACTAGAGATCATATTCAAGCTCTAAATTGGTTAAATGAAAAAATCCCTCCAAAACGGCGCTGTTGAGGTAAACATCATATGACATAAATCCATCCTATTTCTTTTTCAGTGCCTCTCAGCCCCGCCTCCTCTCTCTCTCTCTCTGTCTCTCTCTACCCCCTCTCTTCCTCTGCTTCCCTTCCACCGTAAAGTGAGGTCTGGTGTGTGTGTGTGTGTGTGTGTGTGTGTGTGTGTTTGTGTGTTTGTGTGTGTGTTCTCTTTTTAACATTCACTATTACTGACTAATGCCTAACCCTCACTAATGGACTGCACCTCATTGGCCCCTGGATACAAAAATGTTAGCAAAGTGAAGTCCTTTTTACTAAGAAAAAGTAAATGTAATCATATACAGTATATTTTGAATATAGGCTTTAGACTTTATCTCTTTTACAGTCTCATCTACTAAATAACAAATGTGTGACAGAGGCAGAAAAATATGTTTACCTCCAGTGTGTCCTCTCTCCCTGCCTGCAGGCACATAAATCAATGCAAAAGATATAGTAGGACATAATGTTTCTATCATCATCTTCTATAAAATACTATGATTATAACTTAGGTATGATCACAGGCTAATTGATTTGTCTCCCCTCCTCACCTTAGAGTGAAATTACAGCTAATAAATGCTATTGATTCACCCTATAACCATCCACAGAGCCATAGTAACCTAGCATGTATCGTCAATAGAGAAAGCTTATCAGCATTAGGCCTATACAGCACTCAAAGGCTGGAATGCTTCATTATGAAGCAGACAGGTGATAATGATCCAGCCCTCCAGTTTTTTCAATCTTTCTTTTCTTTGTTGGTGTTCTGCATTTGGTGTATCTCTGTTTCTATTGCTCACGTTGTTTTTTTCCCCTACAGGGAGTTACGGATTCACCGTATTAGAAAACACAAAACAAAAGATATGGAAGACACAAATTGATCACTCTCTTTGTGATAGCTTTGGCATGTTCAGACTGGTTGAGGAGTGATTCAATGTGATCTGATCCTCTGAGGCGGAGATCAAAGCACTGGAGGATCAGAGGTGTTGATGACAAAGCATGATGCCGCTTGTCAAACCTATCATTGTAAAAGAAAAATCATTTGTCCAAATTAATGTCACAAGCAATGGAGTTGCATCAAGTACCTAAAACTTTTGAACTCTATATATTTTTATAGGTCTAGGACTTATAAAATATTTTGCTAGGATTTGCTCAGATCTACAGCGAGTGTCAAAGTGTTGAATAAAAATAGGGATTCCTAGCTACTGAAAATATGGTTAGTCACCAGGAAAATGTGGATAACAGGCAATGTAATGATAAAAGGCAAAGGTAATGATAATGTCATGGAAACGTCATAACAAAATGGCATTTCAGGTTTGAAGTTCTTTTAAAAAACATGCTCTAGCTCAGCTGAGGCATTACACTGTGCAAATAAAGGGTATGTTTATAACATGGACGTAGGATACATAAAAAGCTGTTTCTCTTACATTAGCAATTGCATGAAAGGGAAACCTGAGGGAAAAGGAAGTTCAACTGTAGTTAAAGAAACTGATTCAGTGAAGTAGGCAGGCTGTCAGTATTATCCTGGAGGCAAATAAAGAATAAAGAATAATAATGAAATCGATGTGGAACCTAGTGTTACTATTATATCAAGTAAAATTTATAGTAACGACTCCAAGTGTTGGAAGTTGCTTCAATGCAAC
This sequence comes from Centroberyx affinis, assembly GCF_046629955.1. Lineage (NCBI taxonomy): Eukaryota > Metazoa > Chordata > Actinopteri > Beryciformes > Berycidae > Centroberyx > Centroberyx affinis. Next base: position 96,768 of record NW_027281526.1, on the reverse strand, counting down.
ACATTATGATATGACACAATGTTGCCTCATTGCTCTTAAATTGCATCTCGATTACCGTCTTGTTATTATGTTGTATCAGTGATAGCATGTTGTATCAGTGGTTGTCCTAATTAGCCTCTCTCCTGAGTCACCACCTCACAGTCACAGTGGGTGTTTGGCCCTGACAGAGTCACAGACTGACATTAAGACTATCCACCTCAGTGACCACTATCTCCCCTGGGGACCGCAAAGACCCATGGGAGATCTGTCTGTCAACCATACAGCTGGTCACCGTGGAGACGGGGTGGTGGTGGTGAGGTGAGGGGCAGAGGGGGGCAGGGAGAAAGAGAGAGAGAGAGAGAAAGAGCCTGTCTATTCTCTTTTATTCCCATCCCTCTCGCTTCACCCTTCTCCATCTAACCCCATGAAACGCTTCAGCGATCACATCTACTGCTCAGCGCTGCACTGTCCCTCTCCTGGCTCTAGATGGCAACCTTCTAATGCACAATACCTGTCCCAGCCTCGGCCCCAGCATTCATTTCAAACCTGACTCAAATGTGGAAGAACTTTCTAAAATCATCACATCCGAATCATCCATGAACGGAGTTACTATAAAGCCTAAGCAACTGCCTACCGAATACTAATTACATCAGGATAATGAGTTGGTGAAGTCAAGTCTACATTCATCTGCTTGCCTGAAGAGCAACATACACACTTTAACCACCAGGGGGCATTAGTTCAACACACCTGCTGCAGACAGAGAGAGGCTGTATATTTTATCCTCTCACTCCTCTTGGCTACACTAATTATCACAACATTCAAAAGACATTAAAGCACCGGCAGGGAACAAGACCAGACAAGAGAAGATTCAATTCTCTCATGGTGATTCATTTCTCCCAAAGGGAACTTAACTTGGCAGATGAGGGAGGCGAGTCTGTAGGCAATTTGCTATGAATTACTTAAGTGCTCGAGTGCTGAGGGCTTGTATCGGATGGTGGAGGCAAAACAATGAATATCCAGCAACGCTTCATCTCTTACATGTTTTTAGATGGCTCCCTGAAGTGGGAGAAGGGGTGTTACACGGAAATTCATCTTGGTGCGAGTCAAGATTGGTGTGAATGGCATTTTTACACAAGAACCTCAACCCATATGGCCACACAAATTAAAATGTCCTAAATTCACAACAGCATCTATAACCAGAATATACTGCATGTCTATAAGGTCTGCAGCTGAGGCACAAAGTCACTCTGCTCTCTTTTGATATGTTTGAGCGGATAAAGAAGTAAGATTTCAGGATTTATTCTGTATCACGATATATGGGTGTGAGTATGAGTGTGTGCGTCAGTGAATATGTATATGTTAGCCTATGCCTGCAAGTAGTCTGAGCGTGTGTGAGCGTATTTGTGTGTGATACGATTGTGTGGGTGTGCTCTTGTATGCCATGTCTACTCTAAGACATCTCTGCTACAGGCAGATCTTGTCACACCACCTATTTGCCCTGTGACAGGAGCGAGAATGAAACCCATTTCCACCTGTCACTCAGTCAAAGCCAGGAGCCCCTTGTACGCTGCTCCCACCTAATGATGCTTACTGAAAATGTGAATCCTCCCTTCTGTTATTCATTTGTATGAGATATACTGTATCTGTAGAAGAGGGGGGTGGGGGGGTTAGTGAGTGTGTGTGTGTGTGTGTGAGTGAGGGAGAGAGAGAGAGAGAGAGAGTCTGCGTATGTGCACGTGTTTGCATAAGTGCCAACACCTACAGTAATCCATGCTAGAACAAACCATGAAAACACGTGTCGTCTTCTGATTCACTCTTTGTCCTATTTCCCCCCCCAGCTTCAAATGGATGGAAATCCCCAGAGAGCCGTCGTCCGGCTTGACTTTCCACCAACTTCACAACAGAATTCATCATTACCTCAGAATTTATTAGAAAGAGAAACATTAAATACCTAATGCAACACCTACAATAGCTGCTATCTGTGAACAGAGCAACATGTGCCTTGAAACTGAGCATGAGGATCTAAGTGTTAGAGGATCTGTGAATACAAGTTTGTTTGGGAAGTGTCCTGAATAATTTATGTGCCAAGATGCCTGTTATTGTTTCTCAATGTAGAGCGGCACATTGCTCGATGCGCTGCAGTTGTATGTTTTATTTGAACCAAGGGTTTTGTATACACAGAAAAGCCACCATTTGATTCCCCTTAGATAGCTGTGATTCAGATGGTATAGAGAGCGTTCTGCTGGCACCACCGACGATGCAATGATTCAATTCCCATTTGGGATGACTCAGAGTGGTTAATATACGCTTACTGTAATGGTATTTACACCAGGGGAAGCATCTAGGGCGTACTATTAAGTGTAGGATTTCGCTTCTTGTTGCTGCCAACCAACCTCTTCATTACTCTCTCTCTCTCTCTTTCTCTCTCTGCCAGGATTAGGGGTTCGATTCCCACTGGGGCCGCCCATGCTGAAAATGTATGTACAAGTGGTTCTGTGACAAAAGCGTCCACACACACACAATTATACTGTCAGTTTTTCAGTTAAAAAAAGAAAAAGTGACTGAAGGTATGTGATAACAAAGTTGTCTATGTGGATTGATGTGCCAAACCTCTATCTAATCTGGCTTCTTCTCCCTTTTCTCTGTGATGCCCATCCCCTGGAGGATTCTGGGTAAGTGACAATTCAATACCCCACCACCACCACACACACACACATGCAGACACATACACACACACTGCTACCCCCCACTCCCCTTGCCCTGAGGAAGCAGGAAGACCTCTGCTGGGTCGGGTACACTCCTCCATCTGGAGAGAGGCAATGATGTTTTTTCTCTCCACTTTTTCTTTGCCAACGTACACATTCACTCTCACTCACTCAGTTACTATGGTAACCGCCCGGTACTTTTTTACGCTTCCTAAAACTTCTGTAGCAGTTCAACACGTTGCCCTTTATAAACTCCAAGTTGTTATTCATGTCCCACAAGTTGTCCAATACACCTACCGCATCTGTCAGCGCGACCATTAAATCAGGCCAACATTTTTCAACCCTGACATTTACTCTTCCTCTCTCTGTTATACCTGCCTCTTGTTCGATCTGAGTCTCTGCATCAGTCTATCTATCCATCTTGCTCAGAGCTGAGGCCAGTGCTTCAATGTTTGGAAAGAGACCCACTTATAGCAGTAATAATAGGAGAGGAGAAGAAAGGAGAATAGAGCAGAGGTAAGATATTAGATAAGTCGATAGATAGGTAGGAAGCAAGGTAGGTAGATTGGAAGGTTAGGTAGGGAGGGAGGGAGGGAGGTAGCTAGGAAAAGTAGGTAGATTGGAAGGTAGGTAGGTAGGAAGGTAGGTAGGTGGGTAAGTAGGTAGGTAGATCGGAAGGTAGGTAGGTAAGAAGGTACATACGTTGGTAGGTAGGTAGGTAGGTAGGTAGGTAGGTAGGTAGTAAGGTAGGTAGATAGGGAGGTAGGGAGGTAGGTGGCTAGGAAAGTAGATAGGAAGGTAGGTAGGGAGATAGGTGGGTACATTTGATCATATAAACAGAAGTGACAACAAGATGAAGATAAACAGAGGAGAAAACAGGAGAAAGGTCACTTTGGCTGAAAAGACTGAAACAAAGACTAGCAACAGGCATGGATGAGAAAAGAAAGGAGGTAGAGAGGAATGAGGAATCAAAAAAAGAAAGATCAGAGAAGAATGAAAGAAAATGGAGTGGAAGGAGGGAGAGAAATCCCTTACTTAAACCCGGTTCCTTCTGAATAAATTCAAGCTTTTAGTTTACCACAAATTATTTCTCGTTTCCATGCTGTGAGGTAGTCTGACAAAGGAACAGCAAGAGTCAATCCTCTTTTCTCTGCATTAAAAATGTTCTGTGGCATTTGGCATTCCCCATAATGGAAAGTAGTGAAATAATAGATATCTCACAATTACATAATTGCCGTAGAGACAGCAAGAGCTCCATCAGATTTAGCGTTGCGATATCTTAACAGTTTTCTGTTCTAAGCATGATTGCATTCAGCTCAACCGAAATGCAGTCTCTCCACTTTGAGTCATTTGTCCCTGCAGAGCAAAAACAAAACCCTTTGCCACATCTATCCACTATAATTGCCGACTGAACTGCTTTTAGAAAACAAAGTAGTTAACAGCTAACACTTTATGTGGGTAGTCCAACTATCAGGTGACAAAAAGTAGATGTTCAACAAAATGCCACTTAATTTGATGTATATCTACAGACTATAACCCTAACCCTAAGATTTTTCACACTGTCTGTGAATATCACCTAAAACTCAGTGGACTTTTTAGTGACATATTAGTTGATAGTAAGTTAAGTATCAGCGCTGGACTATCCAAATAGCGTGTGACCAACCTTCATACTGACAACCTGCTTTGGGTCTTTCATGTCAATAGAGATGAACAAACATTACAGGTGATGGGTAATTACATTGTTCATGTGGCATTTAGATAATTCTTTGATCTTTATTCACTGGTAATTCTAAATATGAAATGGGGAAAATAGGGGGGAAAAGTAGCACCATCTACCCAGAAGCTGAATCTATGAAAGCCAATCAAGTCATATGGGAATACAGGTTTACATAATGACAGAATAATTACACTAAACTAAACTAAGCTTAACTAAGCTACTGCTAAGACTCACCCTCTCAAACTCCAGATACTTACAAACAACAACACAGAAAGAAAGTGCCTCAGTGTCTTCCACGTGTGTTCTGTTCTGTTCTGTTCTGTTCTGTTTTGTTCTGTTTGTTGTCTACCTGTGTGTATTTATTTCTGTGTGGAGTATGAGAGCTAAGCAGATGTCGTGACTGAAAGTGTCAGGTCAGCTTTTCAAATGTGTGAAGGTTAGCTAAGCCGTCACAATAAATAAGGCAATTAAATGATAGGACTGTAGTGTATGTGTACGTGCGTGCATTTTGTGGGCATGCATGCATGATGTGCACCGTGAGTGTATCCACATGTGTGTGTGTGTGTGTGTGTGTGTGTCTTCGGCAGTTGTCAGCATCTTCAAACAGCCCCAGAACTGAGGAAGGCATAAACGGCACTCAGCGTGGTGCAATTATGGGAACTCTGTCCGCATAATTGGCATTGAATAATGTATTAGGACTACTGGCAGTTCTTGGAAAAGGAATCATATTGTGCTAATATGCCATCTAGCCTTTGTACTGTCCGCAATATAGATTCACAAAGGTATATTTACTAACAGTTTATTGTAACAAAGAAACAACCTAACAACCATCTTTTTACGTCATACACCATGTCTTTTTCAGCACATTGATTGTTCAATGCTATGGGTGCTTTTGGGGTCAATTTTTGGCGTGTCTATTGGGCCTATAGGACTGTAATGTAGAGCCATGCAGCCTGGCAAGCAAGACGTAAGTGGCTTTATAGTGAAGCAATTGTCAAGATTCAATCAGAACCAATAAGTCTATGTTGGAAAAAGATGAGGTCCAGGTCAAAAATGGCCAGAATTATGCTTTAAGTCTCACACAAATGCACACACAAACACCCAGCTGGACTGAGATGCCCCTGTCTTAAGTAAATTTAATTTTACATTTACTGCAATTTTGTGGGGCTTTGGGTAAGCAATCCATGGAGAAAGAGTGAATACAGTAGAGATGCTCAGAGAACGACATTTACAACCTATAAATGCTCATCAAAATGGAAGCCTAGTATATTATGTTCTGCCAAAAACAGACAGGTTTTACGGGCAAAGATTAATTCAATTAGGTTCCTTCTTTGAAAGGAGGTAGTGCTATTTCAATCAATCAGTACAATGGAAAATTATTGGAAAATAGGGTCTAGGTCAAAAATGGCTGGAGTTATGCTTTGAGTTCTTCAAGAAGTGTATTCGGGTGAGAAGTCTTCCATTTTGTGTCCAATGAGGCAGAGGAGTGTGACAACGAAACATGGCCAGAGAACAAACCTGTAGTCCTACTGAGACACACCAGACTGACACTGACTGAGAGTAGAATTAGAGACGTTTATAAAGAGAAGAGAGTGAAGGCAGAGAGTGAAGGCAGAGAGTGAAACAGACCGAGAAAGAAACAGAGAGGGCGTGGGAGAGAAAGAGAAATGGGGTGGCAAAACCAATTGAGAGAAACATCGAGGTATACTCATTTCATGCATATCAATCTTGGAGGCCCACAACCGAATTGCTCTTTTGCATAATGTGCCTACATTAAAGCTGCTTCACTTAGCCATATTTCCTCCAAGTTCACACATTAAGTTTTCCATCTGAATCTCGCAATGGAAATGAGGCTTGGAAAACAGATTCTCAGTTTGGGTAAAAAAAAAGACATGAACTTAATCTGTCCACCAGAGCTACTCAACTCGTTTCTAAGACAATGGATATTTTGACACCAAGAAAATACTGAGTATATCACTGAGCCAATTAGGAGCAAGAACATTTTGTTATGGTCACAGTAAAACAATAATTATAATTTTCAGGATAAGATAGGATCAGGATAAAAATGTTATATTGACTTTATATGTAAAAATGAGAGGTAAGATGGAAATAAGATATGATGGAAAGAAAATATGATAGAAATGGCACTGTTCTCAAGATAGTCTCTCTCTCTCTCTCTCTCTCTCTCTCTCTCTGGAGACAGGAGATCAGTGCAGTGCCCATCTGGTAATACCAGCTCCCCAATGTCCCTGTCAACTCAATACTCAATGGAGAGTCGGAACACACACTCGTGCACACACACGCACACGCACACACACACATATATACACACACACATACACACACATACACACACACAAATCTATAAATGCCAGATTAGCTTTAGTGCTTGCCGATCTAATCTTCTGAGTCAACAGAGCAATGCAGACATGGTTCAATGTCAGAAGGCAGAATAATGAACAGTCAGTCATTGCACTCCGACACACACAGAGCAGAGTGGCGTCTTTAGACCTAAAACCTCACCCTCCAGCACTGTGTGTGGCTTGACTAGACTTTTGATCACTGATTCAGTTGGGGGGATCAAGTTGACAAACTTCTAGTGAAACTTTCATACTGAGTGACTTTCAGAGGTTTTGGATGAAGGATATTGTGATTTTGTTCAGGATCATTCCTGCTTTTTCTGCCATTACTAGCTAATGAAAGACAGACACAAGGCGTAAGGCTCCTGTGATTTTGATGAGATCATTTCCCTCTGGCGAGTTTGGATGAGTCTGGTTCAGTCCAGTTGTGTCTGAGCAGCACTGGCTAAGTGTTTGACATAGCTGGCGTTCAAGAGTGTTTCCAGGTTGTCCTCAGACCAAGCTCTCGCTGCTCAGCGGTGTGGATGGAACCAGTGAGGTGAAATAAATGATGGTACACCCAGGCACAACTAATGGGTCAGCCTCCGTTCTGTCCCTCCTTCTTTGAAACGAGGCCCTGTGAGAATGCGGCACACAAACTGTGCAGATCCAAAAACAAACACACACACACACACACACACACACACACACAAACCCAAATGCCCACCCACAACACTGTGTATGAAAACAAAATGCCACACTCGCCTGACATAAATTCTGCATTACCCGCTGAGAACCCTGATGTTGCCGTAGCAACGTAGACATAGTGTAATTACCGTCTTGTGGGGCCGGTGTAATAAAGCTGGACCCTGCAGTCCTGTGGCCCCAGGGCCCCTGGTAATGGCCTTTATGACAATCATTACCGCCACACCGCTACACCGGGAAATACTTACCAGGACACGCTTAGCCTCAAAGACTAGAGCTCATGGCTTCACACAACAAAGCTTCAAAGGCGCAGTTCAAAGTGAAGGTGCAACGCAGGCTTCAGATCAACAGATCTCTACTGAAAGATGTCTAAATTTACATTAAAAAAGAAAGAGCTAGTGAAAGAAATGTTTTGTTCACTACTGTAGGTCTTTACTTGTTGTTGTGTCTAGGTTTTGACAGGACTGAGGAGGGCCAGGAGTGACTGGATGAAACCGAAATGCGGTCTGCTCAGTTTTGATGCTATATTGGTGTGACAGTTGTGTTCAAATACATTATTGCAAAAGCAATCCATGAAATATCAGTAACTTCCAGAAATTTAAAGTACTAATGTTGGATACTAAAGCATAGGTACACTAAAATCCACTAAAACCATGATAAAGTAAAGCATTAAAATATACTGTATACTAAAAGTGACTGTATAAGTATGGGCCGTAGCTCATGGAGTCAACACAAGCCAATTGTGGCTTGCAGAGAACTCGTATTCAAACCTCGTTCATCACATCAGCATACCAAAATGAGCAAGGGAATGTGAAAGGTACGAACGGTGTAAACGGTACACTCACAAAAAGCTACAGGTATTTCTGAGAGGAGTATGGGTTAAAAAAAAGAAAAGAAAAAAAACACAAAGGCGTATGGTTTCTTCCTGCATACAAAAAAGCTGTAATCTAATGTGAACTGTCTAATGAAAGCTGTTTGGACTGAGGCATGACTGAGCATCGCTGAAACGTCTCCGACTGTCTCTCCCTCTTTCCCTCTTTCCCTCTCTCCTCCTGTCTCTCTCCCGCTCTCTGTCTGAGTGAGGATAAATTAGCGGAAGGAATTCAGAGTGCGGCTGCTCAGAGGGGGGTTTAAAACAGCTTTGATCAGGACCCATGCCAGTAATCTGACAAATCCATAAGGGGAGCAACTCAAATCGTGTTCTTTTGTGAGCGGCTCCATCTTGCACTGGCAAGTCATCGTGCCTAGTGTGTTTAGGGCTGTCTGTTCACTCCACCGCGCCTTGGTGTTCCATGTGTGGGTGTGTCTTTGATGGAGATATAGTCATAATGTAGGAATCTTTAAATGTAATACACTATCTGGTCAATTATGTGTGTATCCCAAAGTTGCAGTGCATGTATTGGATGTATGTCCTTGTTTCTCTCTCCCTCTCTGTGTGTGTGTGTGTGTGTGTGTGTGTGTGTGGGAGTCCTCCAACAGCTGTGGAATAGATAAGAAACCCCTTGAGACACTAGTTTTTAATCCCACACTCCAGGTAGAGCGGATTTCACTGTTTTACACACACATAGGCACGGCGCACACACACATACACACTTATACACATACACACACACACAGAGCAGATTGCACTTCTATATCCTTGCCATTCAGAATTAGTGTCCTGGCCAAGAAGGCAAGGACCTGAAAGTGAAGACAAAGCTAACGTAAGGACAAAAGCACACTTCAATCACAGCAATATAATGCACCTTTCAATTTGATTCATTAGCCTCTCACAATGGTCTTTTACAGTTCACCATAACAAATGATCCAAAAGCCTTATAGAGAGAGAAAGGATTATGGGACTGTCTTTCTATCTCTTCCTCTTTTAAATCACGCAGAGAAAAAACAGAGGAGGAATTGATCCAGGGATGGAAAGATGAGGCAGAGAGAGAAGAGAAACAGCCCTTTTCCCCACAGAATTTTCCTGAGGACACTTTACCTATTTTCTGTCAGCTGTGGTTCATGTGTAATTATTTGCATGGCATTATCAGGATTATATGGAGAACAAGAAGCTCATGACTGTGTAGAATGTGATATTTTATCTAAAAAAAAATCCTTCAGCTTCCCTGTATTTCTGGCAACCAGACAGACCTCAGTAGTGGTACTGTAGCTCTAGGCGGGTTGTAACACAGAGACGCTGAGGCAACTGGAGTCAAACTGAAGTGACGTCTTGAAGGTTTTTATCTTACAATTGGAGCCAATGACTTCCGGGTTGACGGTTAAAAACGGTACGTGGGAAGTCAGAAAGTAACGGGAGTAGAGCAAACGCATTGTTGATTTTGTTATTTTCATAAGATTTGTTGACGGTAAGCAATGCATTAAAAAACACCAGCCTTATCCTTTAAGGTCACAGAGTATACCTTCCATCAGAAAGTGTATGTTTTCACACACTCACACACACACACACACACACACACACACACTGATGTCTGTCAGGTCAGCTGTGGGCATTACCTCAGCAAGGTGAGCTGAGGAATCATTGCAGAGGCAACAAAAGTTTGCCCTGCGACCTTATCAAAACCTGTCCTCCAGCCCTCCTTTTCCCTCCTTCTCCTTTTCATAGCCCTCAAAGTTCATTTTGCCCATCCTATTCTCCAGCCTGCAAAGTTCACCATCCACATCATCTCTCTGAATGGTATCTATGGAGAGGATCTCAAAATAGTTGAGCCTTGAACAATGGAAGGGTGGTGCCACACACTTTGTTTGTGTGTGTGTGTGTGTGCGTGTGTGTCTGTGTGTGTGAGAACGAGAGAGTGTGTGAGAGAGAGAGACAGAGAGAGAGAAAGAGAAAGAGAAAGAAATAAAATGTAACACCTCTGTTTGTAACATCTGACACCCTTATACATTTCAAAATCACCCTGCTGACTCATTCTTCTCACACCTATAGCTCCATCTGTATCACACTCTCTCTCCTTCTCTCTCTCTCTCATACATATACACGCACTGTCACACACACACACAGTCACACACAAACACAAACAAGTGCTCTCTCCCTCCCAAAAGATGCTTTGTCTCCTCAGCATGTTCTCCCACTATCTGACACCTCCCACCGCGTTTACTGCTTAAACACACTCTACACGATACTTAGTCTGTTTCCAAGTTACTGTTGCCAGGGATGTCAGTCAACACCCACTACACACACACACACACACACACACACACACACCACTACTACCACCATCACCACCATCAAACAACCAGCTTATTTGTACTACCAGTCTGCCACTGAAACATGTGGTAAGCAGATTAAAATGTCGAGTACATAGCTGTGTTGGCATGCCAGCAGCCCAGCCTCAGGTTTGTTAAGACGCAGCCCCACCGACTTGCCAGCAGAATGTGAAATGAAAGTCTAAAGTGTGGCATGATGGTTACAAAGAGAGACCAATTACTGTGTTGTGCCAGACTTTCAATGAGACTCAGATCAACTTCCAAATAAAAGACAAGGCTTTCTGTGTTACGATCTCCCAGGCATCTGTCTGTGTCCGTCTGCCTCCCACTGCCCTTTCCCCAGATGGTTCTCTCTCATCTCCATGCCTCTCTTCCCTTTGCCACTTTATTTCTCTTTAATTAGTGTGAGGCACATTACTCTAGGCTAATGATTTACAAATAGGCTGTGGGTGGTATTATCCACCCACACTGTTGATTGTGTACTACTATGATTAATGTGCCCATAAAAGGGCTGGGTTTCTCACCCTGCGAATGAGGTTATATTAAAATTACGTCTGCCAGATAAAGCCAATGCAAGTCTCCTGTGACAGTAAGACTTTAGGGGAGGAAGTCAAAGAACTAATTGAGGATTTGGAATAAGCCGTATTGGATGAACTGCCCCCACTGCAGGTAAGATCATAAGAGGCAAGTCACCTTAGGGACCATGCTACATGGCATGCAGCAGATAAACTTATAACAAAAAGGTGTTTTATGGGTTGACTTTCACTAAATTTGTAATGCAACCATTTGGATGGTTCATCGCTTGGTTGAATATACATTTTAGGAAACTTTAAAGAGCCACAAGCAAGATTTTTATGTAAAAATACTTATCTGTCTTATCTGTCACAAAGTGGGAGTGAAATAGAAAAAGTCATCCCCCCTAAATGAGACGCTGTAGATTCACAATATTTGCCCAAATTAAATTCTGGCATTGGGTATGGACACTCCGCCTTCAGGAAGTGATGAATCAAAACTTACAACAAGAGCAAAACTCTGTCTCCTAAACAGCAGTGAGTGAGTTGAGAAAGCTGAACTCACTGGCATTCATGATTTATGGGTATTGGAGTTCAGTTTTTTTTTAATCTCGCTGACATTTGGAATGTGCAAAGTTGCCTTGTGCAGCTTTAATGGCGGAGATGAGATTAGGGAAATGCAACAAGCCAAGCCTAGTGCTCCCACTCGCTCAAGCACCTTTAACTGCCTCTTGATGATTTCTGCCAGGTCTTTACTGTTGCCACTTACCGTAACACTACTGAGCAAGGGCATAGGGGACATGTCCCCTCAAATACTGAACTTCATTAAATTGTCCCCCGACAAAAAAGGATTTTTAATTGCATGAATCGACTCAGAGGTCACTGATTCTGAATGGGACTTTTATTGTGAAAGATGCCACAGTCGAAGTAAGAGCACTACCTATTTCCTTTCACATGGGTCTAACATGGCAGCCAGGACCAAGGGTAAAATAGTAGTCAGACGAGTGGAGTGGGTTACGGCCTCCACTAAACAAGAAAAAATATGATATGAATGTTTTTTAGAGAAGTGCAACAAACTTAATATGAAGTGAAACATTAATTATAACCAGTCTTACGAAGGCAACAGTGTAAGTAGGATTCAAGCAAGTGCCACTGCCAGACTGTCTGTATTGTCCATCTTTCTTCACACTTGGTTTTAGCACTAACGTTACCTCACAGTGGCTAGCCACATCACCCACGTACGCAGAAGAAATATGTCAGTAAAGTAGCTACTGTTAATATGAGTCTCCCTGGCTAACCGAGTTGAGCTCCCTCACAATTTCTATTGTTCACATTAGCAATATAACAGTGTGCTTAATGGTTTCTTAATTTATCCTCATGGTCACAACGTAATACCCGGGCCAGGACAAAAATGATATTTATAGACTCAATAGAGAAAGACCTGAAGTGGAAGAGTCAGTGCTCTCAATTTCTGCAGGACAGAGACAGTCTACTCATCCTGAATAAAACCACAGTGAAAGATAGGGGGTTCTGGTTGAGAAATATTCAGGATAGCACTCGCCCTGGGGTGTCGGTCAGAACACACTAGACAGGAGACAGGATGGAGCTTTAACCGTTTAGTGACTGATTTATCCTCAATACAGCACAGCAGTACAGTAGACCCAATTATGACATGCATCAAAGGTAGGTGTGTGGTCTGAAACAAATCGGAAATAAAATATACATCCATCAGGTTAGTCATAACTACCAACAATTCAACTAGGCTTTGCTGAAACTGTATACAGGGCTTAGGCTAACAGTAATGATAATCCTGATTCTGACACTGATGAAGTTAGTAACAATGTAAACACTGACAGCAATAATAATCCTATTAATACAAATGCCAATATAGAGGATGCAAGACACCAGGTAAAATAGTGTGAACTGCTTGTCCAGATTCCCTGCATGAGTTGTTCAATATCAATCATCTTCCACCTCCACAACATGTAATGAAATGATAGAAAAAGATCTAGGAGGTGTATGTTACGTGTTGGCTCAGTGCAAGACAGTGACAGCCTCCTCCTGAAACAGTGTGATCTATTCTCCAAAACATTGTAATGAAATCATGAAACTAGAATGCATTTTTCAAAATGAGCACAAAGGAAGAGTTTATTCCATCTGTTTAAGTTCAGTTCAGTTCATTTTTATAGTTCAGCAATCTGGAGAAAGTCATTCAAACTATTCTTTCTTCTCGCCTAGACTACTGCCACTCTCTTTATTTCTCCCATCAAAAGAGTCTCCAATAACACTTGCTTTGTACAGAAAGCAGCAGCCGAGATTTTAACTGGTGCTAATAGAAGAAATCACATCACTCCATTTCTGGTACCCGGGATGCTGCGTTTTGGTATCATGTCCTGGCATTCAATTACACTGTTTGGCCTGATGGAGGTGCTATATTTAAAGGTCAAAATTTCAAACTGAAATGCTACCACCGGTCTGATTTTGATGAAACTTTAAGCGATGATGCATCTTATTACTGATTGGACCAAGAGGTGCGTATATCATTCCTGAGGGACAACATGTTTACAACATCTTATTGTCGTTATTCTGATATCTTCAGATCGGACAGTGAGCTTGTTAAAGATAGATGCTTTGAAGCTTCATTGTTCATCTGTATCTTCATAATAATAATGTACAGTACTGCCGTGATAAAATGGTTTAAATTCCAGTTATAGCGTGGGAGAGACAGCTGTTTCCCAGCAACCAGCCTACAGAGCTCCAAACTTTGATCACTGCTTTTCAAAACTAAAATGTGTTGAAAGGTGATCATTCGCATTTTAACTTGATCACGCTATGAGGCAGAACGACTGAACAACTCCCAACTTTTTTTTATTGTAACTAGCAGCAAACACTTTTAAGTCTGTGAACCACTGAACTTTGTTCAAAAAACATCGCTCTGAATACAACCCAAATCACCAAACCACAAACCGTTTCCATAGGAACCGACAAAACTCTTTGCGTCTTTCCAACCTCTGTCTCATAAAGTAATATCACACTTGGGTTCATTGTAATGAGAATCCAACACAAGCATTCACACATTTTCAGTTTTCTCCCCCCTGGGAACAGGGAATCCAAAAAGTACAAATTGAATTTTCAATAACAAAATCCAACCAGCTTTTTGTCTCAGTGTATTTAAACAATGAAAAATCGATAGTACTATGCACATTTATTGAAAGTACCATGCACAGGCAGTTGAAATTACACAGGCAGAAAGACACACACACACACACACACACACACACACACACACACACAGATGGCATACATATATGCTTGAGCATGAAAATAGGTGTGAAGAGAGGTGAGATGGACAGCTTGTTATAACTAGTCTATAGTAATAATCGTATGGTGGGAGTTGGAGGGAGGTGTTGTGTAGGAGGGATGTGAAAGGGTGTCGGAGCAGTAAGACCCTGATTAGTGTGTGTGGACTTGGGGGTCATAGGAATCAGGAAACAAATAGGGCTGACAGGGTGGTCTAGCAGATGGACAGACTGTCCCAGAAACAAAAAGCCACAAGTTTGATCCCTTCTACAGCCAATAACTGTCTACCAACAGCAAAAAGAGGTAGTGGAGCCATAATATGACATAACTTGATTGGGTATTTGGTGCGGGTTCAAGGGGGTGGAATTCCAAAGACTTCAGTGGAGGAGGACAAAGAGAATATGAGTATTACTGTTACTGTATATATTCAGAAGATGATTACAGTAGTCCTCATATGACATGTAGTCCAGATATGACACTGCGTTCGTCATAATGCCTTAAGTGGGAAAACAGTCCCAGATCAGTATGGTTAACTAAAAGATCTTGAACTTGTTACATACAGTATAGTAGTCGAGGTCAGGTTTTTCTAAATCTTCTTGGTGCTAAAACAAGCTTCAGCAAAACAACAAAATTCCAAAGCACAACAAATTATAGACCGAGTGTGCTTTGGAATTGATTTAGATTAAATTTAAAATTAAGATTTTATTGCACAAGGATTGCACAAAGTCTTGTATGCCTTATACCCAACAAAGTAAAGTCAAATCAAAAGATTTTCAGTTTGATCATAAGCTCATTAAAATAAGTTGCAATGAAGTTCATGAAATAAATTTGTTGCTTAATTTTATTAACATGAGCAAAATCTAAAGGAACAGGAATTGGTCACCAGTGTGTCTCACAGCGGCTGAAGACCACTGAGGAAAGGAGATAAATGGGTTATGGGGCTTTTGAAGTCATGCTCTGGTGGCAGGGGTGATCACAGCGGGCATAAATGTCTGTTCTGAAGCCTATCGTCATCCCACTGTGGCATTAAATGAAGCTCATTACAGCCAAACACTATCAGTGATAGTGTGAGCCGCAAGGGCCCTGACACCACCATCCTATCTCATTATATATTATATTCTCCAAGGGAGAGTCCTCATGACCAGCATAAACACATGCTCGTTCGTGAAGGCATTGCACACACACAGTCATGTAGACTACATGCACATACACACACAAACACCACACAGACAAAACCCAAAATCATGTGGTAGAAAGTGAGGGGGGTTTTTCTAGATGCAGCGAGCAGAAGGCCTCCATGATCCACAGATGGCTTGATGAACTGCGGGGCATTCACATGGCAATAAAGAAACAAGCATGGTTGAACACACACGCTAACAATAAACTGAGACACAATCATTATATCACACTCTTATTCCTCTCTAAACACTCTTTCTAGCTCTCCACACACACACACACACACACATAAAGGAGAGAGGGAGGTGCCAGAGGATCGGGATCGAGGGAAGTGTTAGCTAGCAGAAGAGACTTGTCCAAACTTTAACTCCTCAGTGTCGAATTCTCTTAAAGCTCCCCTCGCTCACTCTCCCTTCTCTGTCTGGATCGTTCACTCCCTCTGTATTTCACTCATTCAGTCCAACTCCACAGTGTCGAATTCTCTCACAGCTCCTGTGGAGTAATTCTACATCTCTCGCTCGCTCTGTCTTCCAATTTCTATCTTTCAGAGAGTCTCTGTCTTGCTGCTTCGCTCTCTGTCTCTCACTCATTCAGTCAGTCACACACTGGCTCACTCACTCAATAACTCACTTGCGCACGTGTACACACACGCATACGCATACACACACACACATACACACACACTTAAGAACAGACCCTCCTGGTCATAATAATGATTTGAAGTGTCTCCCAGCTAGCAGTAGTGTTGTGGGAGTATCACTCTGTGGTTCATATCCAAGCAACACAAATCCCCACAGGGCCAAGTTTAGCTTCTCTTTGCACTCACACACACACACACACAAATGCACACTAAAGCACAGAGAGCAGTGCACACATACACGCTTTCTAATGTCACAAAATATCTAGGATCTGTGAAAAGAATTAACCATATCTTCCTTTTTGCATTAGACCTCATAATATCTATGACAATAATGCCTGATAACCCACTACCTCACATTTAGCATTGCTTAAATAAAGATTTCTTCCAAAATTGTTATATTGGAATTTGTGCACAATGTAAAATGGCTTTGGTTACTGGGGCACAACTGAAAAACCAGCACTGGCTCTCCTATCTCTCTCTGCTCATATCTCTGTCTCACACACATCTCCCAGCTCTAAAATCTCTGCCAAATATCACCCCACAGATTGGGTAAGTATGTGATAGTCCATGAGCCCCAGCCAGCTTTAGTTATCCTGACCTTGATCCATAAACATCAATAAAGTTCTACATTTCAAAAATAGTGGAGTGGATGGGACCCCAGATCCATATCACAGAGAAGTTTAATCACTGCCAGAATAACTGTGGAGAAATTATTCCCACTAGCCAGACAGACAGAAGCTGCCAAAAGCATATACATTAAACTTTCAGCACGCTCCAAACACCCCGATGCCTTGAAGCAGATACAGGAGACAGGCCAAAAGAAGGGGATGGAGTGAAAGAGCAAAAGAGAAAGAAGGTTAGGGAGAGAGTGTATGTCTATGTATATGTGTGCAACCAGTTTCCAATTTATTCAGTGGTTCCTCTTGACAAATTCATCAGTCAATAGTTTTCACCAGCAGATCTCAAAAACCTTGCAGGAAATTAACAAATACTATCACTTTTGCTGTTTCTACAGGTGTATTTACCCAAAAGTTTTGAAGATTTTGTTTTTCTCTCTTCAAATCATCACTTGTCCTCAACCTCTGAAACCACTGAAACCACCAATTTCTTCTTCATTTTCATGGCATTCAGTGCTACTTTTGCTACAGTTACACCCCTATCCACTTCCTTTAACCAGGTATGACAGCAACTGTCCCCATGTTTGCATCACCTGAGCCTAGTCCCACTTTGAACTGTGTCTGTGCCTCCAGGCTCCTCCATCCTCCCCTAACTTCACTCTTATCCCACTTCACAATGCAAGTAACACAATCAACAAATTTACCAGGGAAGTGACCAGGGAAACTCAGATGATGGGTGAATACTCAACAAGCTTTTCAGCTGAGGAAAGTTGGCCACGGCTTAAATTTTCACAGTTATCGGCCGTCAACAGCCAGTCAGAGTTCTGTGCCTCCTTGTTTCCAACAGATATGATTTTGTTTCATGAACAATAGTTCCTTGACAGTTCCTTGAAGTTGATAACAGTTATTCAAAGCTAGCCACTTCTCTACAACTTTTATTTGAACCAGGAATAAACGTCTCAAAAATTATGCTTGGAGAGCGGAACTTTTTTGTTTATTTTTGATTAATGTTAGCTACCTAATTAGCTCTTGCCAGCAAGCTACAGTATGTTAACTCATTAAAATCAAGCCTGGGCTGTTCTAATGAGACTAGTGAAGCGACTCCAAATAAAAATTATTTCAGTCTAACGGCAACTGTGTTTGCAGAGTTGGTAATGTCTGCACTATACAAATATATCAAACCTGTTTTATTAAACAATGTGATAATTGTTTAGTGATGCTATTACTGCATATCAATTACAATATTTGTAGCAGCACAAGACCACTACATAGATGCAATGAAAGCCTCTCACAATCAGTCAGAATAGTGGCCCATCAACCAAGTTTCTCACAGTCTGAACGCACAGTTAGTTTCCCCTCCTTTGCACTGCTGTCCCTCCTTTTTTTCCTCCAACATCAAATGAGTGCTGAGGGTTAAAGGAATACACCAAGTTTTTGGGAGATTGGCCCGTCATCCATCCAACACATTAAAGTCACTACATGTCGAATATTAACCTTAATATATCATTCTCAAGTTTATTTTGATAGCATTGCATAATGGCTGTAGGAAAAAAGAGACTATTGCCGTGAAAACTGGTTTATTCTATGTGTCCCCGGATATGATTAAACAAAGGAGGGGGCTCAACCAAAACAAGAAGAGGACTGCCTCACTTGTTTTTAGGGGAACAAATACACAGACAAGTCCAGATGCTGTCCAGTCCCACAGTGCCTAGCTAGGTGTGTAGCATCAAATGCTGCTGAAGTCGAAGTTACTACAGTCTTGGAATAATCAGCATAACCAAGGAGTCAAGACAAGAACAGATCCACTCTACTATATTGCTTTGTTCCGGTAGGTTAGCTGTATTCAGTGATGTAAAACACTGCCACTAAGGGACTCAAGTCACCAAAGTCATCAAGTTTAAAATTTCTGGTAGCAGCTTTATGTGATGAGAACATAATATATGCTAGACCCCAAAATCATCCATGTGTCCCCAGTAGATCTTTCACTCCAGTGCTCCATGCTAACACTTTAGCATACACTATGTTGAGTGATACTAGGCGACTAGCATCATCACAAAAGTGAGAAAATGAGAACTTGTAGCAGCTCTAAGCAGCTAAATGGTAAGTGATGTTACATGATATGCAGCTAAGCATTGCAGTTTTATGTAGGAAATGGAAAATTTGTACAAAATATATATAAAACAAAATTCTATATTAAAGCAGCATAGTGTTCTGAACTACCAGGGACTACTTTCACTGTTTACATAGGAAGTGAAGGTAATGGCCGATGGGAGACTTTGTACAGCCACTGAGCAACGAATAAATTTCTGGGTGCTCACCAGAAGTAGTTAAAAAAATAAACCTCGCTACATCAGCTGTACTGACTTGATAATTTTGAATGAATCTACAGGGTATATAATAAAAAACATCAACTTCTTACTTTGAATAATGCTAGTAACCTAACATCACTCAACATGCTAAAATGTTAGCATGGAGCACTGGAGCGAATAATTTACGGAGGACACATGGGTGATTTTGGCGTCTATATTCTCATCACTTAACTGGCAAATTGACCAACGGGCCAATCTCCCCAAAACCTGGTGTATTCCTTAAACATATGATACCACCTGCTGTTCAAAACAGTCTGTCCTCCAAATTCCTCTACCCCATTTACCTCTTAATCCCTCCCTCCTGCTTAACTTCCCCCCAGGCACTGTGCCATCTTGACACCAGCCTTTCCTTTCCCATTTCCCTCCCAGCACCCAGGTCATTGATTGGTCTGGCGGGGAGCATGCAGAGGGGGTCTGTGTGTCCTCGATGCATCTTACCGGTGGCTGCTGAGAGTTGAGCACCCCCCTCTTGGTGGACCCCCCTCTGGAGCTGAGCCTCTTCCACGACTCTGAGAAGCGCCCCCTAGTGGTGGGACGCCCAGGCCCAGAGGTCCCGGACGCGACAGATGAATCATCCCGGGTGGAGAACGGCCGCTCCCGGCGCAGCTCCCTCCGCTCAGACCACTTCTTCTTGGAAGCCATCGGTGTGGAGAACTTGGTCAGGGAGATGTGGGAAGTACAGCAGCCACACTGAGGGTTGGAGGCTGTCAGAGGCTCTTTAATCAAACTAGCGCTACAGGTGGCATCATCACTTCAACCTCAACTCCACTGCGTTCTGAACTAGCCTGACTCGCTCAGTCTGTCTTCTTCTCCTTCTTTACCTCTTCTTTCTCAGCTTGGAAGAGCGTGCGAGAGAAATTCCAACTCCTTTCCACCTGTTTCCCTTCACTTTTTTTTTCCTCCTCTGATCTTAAAAGACTGAAGGAGATTGTCACCTGCTTGGCTGCTCTCCTCTTCTCTTCTTTTCTTCCCGCTAGTCTTCCTCTGGGAGAGTGGAGAGTCAGAGAGGAGGGGTGGCGGAGCAGAGGGTGCTGTCTGCACCCTGTTGCATGTGCCGGTTACTGTGGCTCTGCTGTTGATGCTGTTTTCCCTCCTCATGGGGAGAGAGAGAGAGAGAGAGAGAGAGAGAGAGAGAGACAGAAAGAGAAAGAGGGAGACGAAGCGAGGCGAAGGAGGGACGGAGGGAGGGAGAGGGAGGGGTAGGAGGGTAAAATATTGAGATTAGGGCAAAAGGCACTGCAGGAGAGAGAGGAAATAATAAGAAAGAGCTGACACAGTGGGCAGAGAAAGAACAGAGAAAAGCAGAGGGGGAAAGACAGCAAGACAGGTGGAGGGAGGGAGAGAGAGAGAGAGAGGGCTATCGGAGAGAGGAGAAACGAAGAGACAAGCTAGAGTCTCTGGAGTGCGGGGTTCCTGTTGAGCATATAGCGCAGAGCTGGTTTGAGCTGACTGAGAGGCAGAGAGACAGACACCCTGTTCAGTAAGTCACTCTCCCACTCTGAACACTGTGCTTTGAATACCCACAGCCCCTAAACCTCCATCTCCTCCCCCCTCCTCCTCGCTCTGTCATTCACACACTCCCCCTCTCCTCTTCTTCTTATTTCTCTTTCACCAATGTAGTTCACGGCTCATGGGTTAAGCTGCCCGAACCTCCGTTTCTCTGCTGCATTTGAAGATTAAGGGGTGATACCAAACAAAACCAGCAGTTGTAATCTACTACTCTGCCTTTTCGTTTTTCTGCTGTTCTCGTCTTTTTCTTCATCTTCTTCTCTCACACTTCACATCTCAAAGTCTTCAGAAGTGCTATGAAAAGGCATGGCTTGCTGTGGAGTTGTGGAGTAGACAGAGGGTGAGAAGAACCAGAAGCATTTCTTCTACAGCAGCCCTTAAGGATTATAATGAATAATGGGTTATAGTGAGAAAACTGCTTGTTATTCTTTGAGTCCAGTCACTCAATTTACAATGCTTAAAACTCTTGTTCATCAAAGGATACAAAACACATTTTCATCTTCTGGCTATATAATGACTTTGCCCATGTTCTCTGTTACTAGTGCCAAGTTACACCAAAGGTCGGTACTTTTATTTGGCGACGACCGATTCAGGTCGGTACTTGAGGTAAACGGTGCCAATTGCCGATACATTTGTATTGATCTGGTGCAGCCAACCAACGAGTCTTTACAGAGGTGCGCGTCTACACATAACACAAACTTACACGGCACTTAAATAACTTGGTGCAGGTGTCTCTGTCTCTGTTTTAGCTAGCGTTAGCTTGCACTTATTTAAATGAACAGGGCTAATCTTTCTAGCTTTTTTGCCTAGCCTAGCCCGACGATGCTACGCAAGCTGACGTTAAGCCCCCTAAAGGGTCTGACAACTACGCACATTAGCTAACGTTAATTTCAAAATATGTCTCCCGGGGAACGCACTGCTCATGGAGTAACTTTGACTTACCAGGGAGGTGTGTGTGGGTCTTGTCTCTCTCTCCTTAATATATTCATGACGATGTAAAAACAATACAGTATGGAAAAAAAGCAAATTTTCTGTGTGTCTCTGTACTAGCTAAGTACTTTCCCCAGTATAAACATATCTCGCGCATGCCGAAGCTTAACTTCAAAATAAAAGCGCCCTGTACGCTGTGCTTGTTGTTACTTTGCAAATTGGTCCTTACAATAAAACTAATTGCCTCATGATAAGTACCGAAAAAAGTATTGATTTGGCACCGGTATCGAAATGGAGGTACCGCAACCGGTACCAGTAGGCTACCTACTGAAAATGTTGAAATGATACCCAGCCCTATATCTCACAAACTCTTTGAAAAAAAAAAGAGAAAAGGAGAGAAAGAAAGATACAGAGATGGAGATATATAGAGAGAAACACATGAGAGTAAGTAAGAGTGACACTCTCTGGACACCAGGGACATTGTTGTCGCTCCCAACAACCACTCACCACCCTTTACCCACCTGGGAGTAGGCTACCCACCAGTGTGTGTGTGTGTGTGTGTGTGAGTGTGTGTGTGTGTGAGTGTGTGTCTGAAAACTGTGCAAGTGAGTGACTGAACAAGTGAGAGACAGAGAAAGTGGGAAAAGAAAAGGCTGAGTTCCTGATGGATGAAAATAGGAAGAGAGAGTGTGCGAGAAGAAGAGAAAGAGAGATAGAGAGAGACAGAGGGAGTAAAAAGACATAATCACGTTGAGAAAATGTTGAATTACACCACAGAAGCTTTGAGAGCACTCCCTCACTATTTGTACTGAATGATTGAGAGACATCCAGGCTATTTTTCAAATTATGATGTATTGAATTAGAAATTCTGAATGGAAATGGCAAAATTCACAAATCTTCCTCAATATTACAAATTGAAAGCAGTTTTTTGTCAGTAAAGAAATTATGCAATGAATTGCAATGGGAACACATTTGTTGAATAGCCTAAATAATGACATATACTGTAGGCTTGGTGTGATCAGTCCAATCAATGCTTCTCATTACACACAAAAGTGGCTTTGATCATTCTGAAATGTTGACTTTAAAATATCTGCCCACTACAACCTCTCAGAAATGTCGTAACGGCTGCCGCTCCCATGTACAAGGCAGCATGGTTGTATGGCCAGTTGGTGCATTAGAATACTGGCAAGTGCATTTCTTTATTTGTCTTTGAATTAAATATGGCCAACAGTAGCTGACATGACACTAAAGAGCAATACAAAGTTGAACAATACTAATCAATTAAAGACTTTCCATTTTTTTGTTGATCTATTCTTTGACATTTAAGGAACTTGCAGTGATAATGTAATAACTGCTGGATGTAATAACTTGTCAAAATGTAATAAAATGTCCATCTAAATGGGTTGAAAGGTTAGGGTTAGTGTTAAAAAAACCCTCAATGTAATAAATTACATTAACTGGCAATTATTACTTCATAAGTGGTGTAACATATTTTTAACTGATTATGTAACAATATTGACTAATAATGTAAGAATTTATTATATTTTCTTATTATTAAAAGCTATTACAGTACATAGTCGATACTATTATTACATCATCAATTAAAATATGTTACACCACTTATAATGTAATGATGTACTGATGATGATTTAATAATGTGATAATGTGATATTATAAAGCCACATATTCAATTAATAGGTTTTATTACATTTTCAACCCATTTAGAGGGACATTTTATTTTATTTTGCTGTGTTTTTACATAAGCAGGTATTTCTTACAGATTGCTACAAGCCTATTTATTCATTTAAACCCAGCCGATGGAAACACACCTAATTCAAGTCTCGGCTTTTGCAACATTTCCAAAGTTTGTGTAGAATTTGTTTGACAGTTGGATGGACCCATAGTTACGGAGAGTGAAAAAGCAAAACAGGAACTCTTTGAAAGGTAGAAATGAGAAGACAGTTGAAGAATTACACCCAAGGAGCTTTGAGCAAATTTGACGCATATTTAAAGTTTGGACAAGTCTGTCTCTACATGCTGACACCTTGCTGACACCTCCCTCCCCCCTGTCTGTGAACCCTTTAATACCCCCCCCCCCAACACCCCCACCCAACACCCCCACCCTCTCCTTTAACATCAAAGATCCACCTACATAGGGTTGCCATGGTTACCAGCCAGAAAACTTTGATCTTGCATCATTAATGCTTCATTAGAATCCTCCCATGTATCATCGTATGCACACAAGTACAATTCTACATACAATTCCACTTACATGAGTTAAATCCACAGACGCACACATTCCCTTGCACAAACAGCACTCACACCACCAATCACTTGCAAAAATATCACTGTATTGCCTCACACACACACACACACACACACACATGCAAACACACACACACACACACTAATGCAAACCATAGCTGTCAGCTTAGAGTCACTGATCTCCTAAAAAAGAGACAGCAGGAATTGCCCGAAATTTTCATTACAGAGAAAAAGCATAGCATATGTTTGAGCATAGTATATGTTTATCATTTCACATACAATATGAAAAGGAATTTCTGAGAGATAAAAAAAAAAGATAAAGTAATGTATGGAAGGAATGTAGCAAAACATTAATCTAAAACAACATCTCATTCAGTGCCTATGGCAGTGGCAAGCTCACGCATGTGTGTAAACGGCCCCACGTCAAATAAATACACAAATAAAAATAAAGACTGAAAGTTTTTTGCCCAAGCAAAATATTCTAGTTAATTCTAAGTCATTCCATTAAACAAGTGACTGTTTTGTGGGGCTATCTAATTGGCTGTCTGATTAGCAGAATGTTGTTTTTTTTCTGGGCTCCCGTAGAGTGTCAAGCTCAGACTTTAACAAGATGTAAAAAAAAAAAAGAGGAAAGCATGCCTCTGCAAAAAGAGCTGCCATTATAGCTGAAGGAATAACAAAACACTTGAGAAAAATTGCTTGTCTGGTTTCTACTTTCTAAAAGAGATGCTAATTGTGTTAAATTGTGTTTTGATAAGAAACAACAAGACATTCCTCTTAGAGTTACAGTGAAATGCGTTGAGAATAAAATGACTATCACAATGTCAGATTATATCACAGTGTCCACTTATCTGTCCCACTGGCCATTAAAATCAAGAAATGCTCGACCTTTAACCTCGAAGTACCACATAGCAATAGCTGATCTGTAATGGTAGAGACCATGTAACAACTGCCACTTCAACAACACTCTACTATACCACATTATAGTGAAAAAGATTCTGATATGTTATTATTTCAACCGTCTTTAAATAAACAAACTGATGAGGACAGTAAGACAGCTTGTGGAACACACAGTTCATTCCTTGTTGAAAGCTGTTTCATCCAGTTTTTATACTTTATATTGACTGTGCTTTTCTAAATCTTTTGAAATCAGTAAAACAGTTTTCACATTATCTGTCACCAACTTATGAAGCTAGGTCTTTACTGCCCGACTGTACCCACCTTCATCCCAAACTCATCGCCCATGACCGACGGAGTTTAAAACCTGCCCGACAATGGTCTTTTGCGATGAAAAAACTCATTAAAGAACATTATTGAAGTTATTAGCTGACTAAAGACCTGTTTGCCACCATTTGAGCTTTTCAGATATTTAAGAATAGAGTCTTTCTATGTATATATTTTGGAATGAAACCCTTCATATTCATTCTGGTTGACCTCAGCACATGAAAGGGAAATATACACCACATTTAGAAAATTGTCTCGAAACCACAGACAGCATCTGCAGGTGTTGCAAAGACCAACAAATCCCACTCCAAACCTCCTGGACTGATGTGGAAGATGTGGGCGTGGGCATGGACATGTTATTGTAAACTTCTTCTTCTTCTTTCTGAGATGTCAATAATTAAATATATCACACAGTATTTTCTGAAATTAACAGCAAAAAATGTGGTTTATTGTGAAACTTGTATTGCTGAAATTAAATTAAAAGAATTTCAGATGCTGATCAGATCATACAGGGTTTTCATTAAGTGATATAGGAATAAATATAAAAAATAAATATATAAATAGTGCTGTAGGAAGAAATGATGAAAAGAAGAAAACAGAATATGCACACCTCTGATCCATTGCCCTCCATCTAACATGATGTCGAAGGGAGCAGGTTTCCTACCTTCATTTCTGTACACAGCGGGGTCAGAACTCTCCTGGTGTGGGATTTCCTCGTCATCTTCCTCTGAAGGAGGGAGAGAAGAAGGAGAGAGAAGAAGAAAGAGAGAAAATCAGGTGTATCTATTGAACTTCATCCCAGTACAGATGAGAGGGTGACTTTGAAATGCAACTTATTACTTATTACCTGTTCTAAATTCTAATCAGCAAGCAGCACAATCCAATCAATGCTGTTGCATTATGCACAGCTAATGGGGATCCTAATAATAAACAAATCTTTAATTAAATCTATGAAATATAAAATTAAATGTATAACTTATAATCACAGACTGCAATTTGGATAACATAATAATTGTTTCAAATGTAGAATTATGCTTGTATTTTTAATAGTGCAATCAAAATCTTCATATATGATTTCTTTTCAGAAGTATCTGCAATGATTTTTTTTATTTTTTATTTTGTAACTGAAACAGATTAGTGTTGCCATTTATTTCCCTTACAAAGGATCTCTTGACCCCATACTGTAAGGATGATGCAATTTGTTGAAAGCAAGCACACAGAAAACGTTGCGTAAGTCTTTTTAGTATTTTTATAATTGCACAAAACTGCCATTTTCCTTCCATCTCTGATCCTTTCTTCATCACTATTTCAGTCTGTTCCTTCTCTTCTACACGCCTACTCCACAACTCACCACAGTCACCACTGATCACAATGTCCTTTATCTTCATTTATTCTCTGAATATGCATATTGGTTTTGTAAAAGGAGCTAAGATTCTGAGAGTCACATAGAAATGCGATGAAAACAAAGGCTTGTTGCGTACAGTACTTTCAAGGCTAACTGCAAGCTGTTTTTTTCTCATGTCAATTTCCAGCAGGATTTTTGTTTTAAAAATTTCAGTCTCAGTGCCACGTCACAAATTTGAATGAACACTTTAAGAAAGCTGATATAAGGATTAAATTTAGTAGGCTATTCCTGAAAGTTTTAATGTTTTAAACCAGAATTAATCAAAAAATGTTAAGAAATAAGGTAGACAAACACATGGGGGCAAACTGTAGAGAATTCAGATTCAGCTCAACAGAGACAAGTAGCATTGTAGATGCACAGATAAATACCTTGTTTTATTAGAGTTGAAAAAGACAGTGCAGGTTATAATGAAACACTCAAACACATACCACTACATGCACATGAGAGCAGAGCAACAGTCGATGCAGTCACACCTTAGTAAAGGTGACACACACACACACAAATAAGACAAGCACAAACCAAAATATATCTCCCAAATGAGCAGCTTTTAACCTCTACAGTTTTGGCGTGTTTTGTGCTTACAAGCTTCATGAAATGTGTCCACACATGTGACTGCAGGAGAAAGTCAGAATGCTGCGCCTTTTCACCTACACACTGAGGAGCTACGCCTGCTTTACTAACCCTCATGATGAAACCTATTTTACTCTAACTTGACTTCATGGTGACATTTATTCAGTTCTATGGCGCTACTGATGTGATTACTGATGCTATAAGCTTCCCTGTCTTATCCATACTGACCCTGACATAGATCTACTGACAGCTCAGCGGGGAATATCCAGAATTATACCTACAAATATCAATATATTAATGGGGCACTGAGCAAACAACTGATTCAACCAATTAAAGTGTTACTTTGTAATTTGTAATTATATTCTAAAAAGTACCATTACTGAAAAAAAAAAAAAGAAATTCATTTGTTTCCACGCTCACTCAGAGTCAGAATCCATCCATGTACTCCATACTGATGGCAAGTAATCACACATATGCAACATTTGATTCTTTACTGCTAGTTTTAATGGCAGGAGACAGGTGTGACAGACTGTGGCACAGTTCAGTTCTCGTCACTCACACTTGCCTGTTGCCTATACAAGATTTGGTCATCAGCCTCTCCAGCTTCATTACAGCCAGTTAGACATGAGCAGGGCGAGGTGTTTCTTGTTTCTCTACCCCTGACCTCAATTTCTCTTCCTGCTCTTCACTTTCTCCCATCTTTCTCCCACTTCCAATCCCTCTATCCCTCGTTGGTTTGCTACTAATTCAGTTGGAAGTGGCATACTCAGACACTGACATGTAACCACCTCGCTCAAATGAGCAAATCAATCTTGAAAATGTGTTCAATGAATTCAAGACCGCGTTGTTCTTGAACATCAAATAGTCTGTGATCAGTGGCTCCTCTGAGTCCTTCCTTGCTTTCCTTTGTCTCTGCAGCAATCTTTTCATAATCAGGCTTCACCCCCCCTTTCCTCTCGCATTTGTGTTTCATAAACCTGCCGCTCCATCTCTCCTCTTCTCTCACTCTCACCCCCACTCCACCTTTCCCCTCCTCTAAAGCCAAACCACCTGGATCATGTGATGGAAACTAGGGACGATGATTAACATTATGGTATTTAATATACGCGTATGAATTTGGGATTTGTGCGCCTGCAGTCTGTTGGATAAAACAAGTGTGTCTGGTTCACATGTGCCTTCCAAAAAGAGTGTGAGGGCTGCTGTGTTTGCAGTGTTACCCCACTGATAATTACCCTCTGTCTCCCCTCACATCCGAACACTAATTGGTACTTCCTCTCTCTGTGCGATAGAAAGGTTGGGGATGCATTTTTAAGCAGGCTGACGCTATCAATAATTCACACACAGCATCCACAGACAATATGTGTGTGTCTGTTTGCCAGAATTTGTGCATTCTCTCAAGTAAGCCTATTTAATGTTATCAGCCACTTATTTACACATAACACTACGGTGAAGTATAACTAGCTCTAAGACAGAGATCTCACCTCTGCACCAATGTATTGTGTCGATCTGCTTATCTCTCTCAACCTTTCAACCTGTCTGTGAATCTAGATGGGACTGACTCATCACGTTAATCCTGATAAGCAGGAGGCACACTAGCTGTCATGCTGTAGTAGGAGATGAGCCACCAGTAAACACAGGAGTGTCACCCGAGTGTCTATACTGCTAGTGACACTCCCGCTCATCTTGAGAGCTGTTTGACAACAGCCGCAGTGATGGCCAGCAAACCGATGATACTCTAAATATGCTCACAAAATGATGCGTTTGTTATGTGTGTGCATATGTATGTGCGTGTGTGTGTGTGTGTGTGTGAGAATGACTCACTTTCTCTGGCTCTCCACACGAGGCACATACAGGGACAGCTCATCTGTGTCTCAACGACAGCCACACACAGGCTTGGAGACAAGTCACTAATCACTGAATTGTGGAGAGGAGAGCTAAGCTTGTGCACACACACACACACACACATACATACATCTGTGCACACACACACACACACATCCCTTCTGTTGGGTTGTTCATCATTTGTCTAAGTTATAATGATGATTCTCCATGGAGGGAGAAGTGTCCAGGTCATGAGCAAATGATCTGTCTCCAGTCACTTTTGCATGGTAGAAATGAAGAAAATGAAGGCATAAAAAAACACATAAAACTATGCCTGGCCCTAATTATCAGTTTGGCAGGCGTTGAGTACACAAGCGTTAACACTTTAGACATGCACCTTTTCAGTGTTCTGTACAAATAGTTGTGGGCATGAGGCTTTAAAGGTGTGCAGGAAAAACAAAAGGTCAACTATGACAAGTGATTACAGTTGGGGTTAAGTGCACTCAGAGGATAAGTCCAAAGAAAAGCAAATACAAGGAGTGAGGGAAAGGCATACGAGGACAGAAGATCACTCTGGTAATGTTAGCAGCATACAGTACAGGAGATAGAGAAGCCCTCAAAGGCTTGTTCTGGGAAAGAAATGTGCTAAATCCATGTTTTATCAGGGTATTAACAGGGAGAGGAACACTGTGGATGATTTATACATAGAGAGCATATGGCTGCCTCAGTGTCCAACAGCCAACAGATGGAGGTGGAGAGAGAGAAAGAGAGGGAAAAGGGAGACGGTGATCATTTATTTAGCGCACCAGCAGCCGACCACTTCTCAGCACTGATCTGTTATTATGGCTAACATAATTCCGTTTTTCTCATAAGCTCCAGCTATCATCAGAACCCAGCTACAACATTATATACATGTTAGCTAATACAAATTCAAAAGATGAACAAATCTCAGCAGCGGTAACCCAAATGAAGCACTTTTGTTGAACATTTTCCAAACCACCATATCAACATTTATACAACTTTTTATCCACTACGACTTTTCTAACTCTCTGTCTATCTGTACAATAATCACCATCATTGTCCATTTTATTCAGCTAGAAAGTCTTTATAAGTCTTTCTAAAGCTTTTGCATGATCAAACTAAACAACAACAACAAAATGTGAATTTTTCTCCGCAGCTGGAAGTGCGGGGCGAAGCGAGCTATCAAATTCAAAATGGCCGAACTCTTACCGCTCTGAAAGTCTGTGAGGCTCCTTTGGGAATTGTTTTCCTCTCGCCTTTACTTTGCTTGCGTCTCGGACCTCTGAATCTTCTTTTGAGCCAAGGTACTTGTTTTTTTCCTTCTCGAAAGTTCAATGGAAATTTATGAGGCCGGGTTATTTCGGAACCGCAGGAGGAAAGAGAGAAACGGATGATTGGAAGGAGAGAGAAATGGTGGCTGACAGAGAAGATGGCTGGCTCCAGGAGTCAGAAGCCACAGGTGGGCGAGACGTCCCTCCGCTAGTGGAGGCGTGTTGGAGGACAGGGCATGACGCACCCTGTGTGTGTGTGTGTACGTGTAACGCTGTCACCCTCTATTAGAACACATCTGTATAGGGCCGGGAGACACGCTGGGCCAAGGACTAGAATCCAGACATCCCACAATCATCTCCTTACTCCTTCAACGCCAAAAACCAATCAGCCAGCTGAAACTACCATAATAAACCTAATCTGGTAAGTGGAAAACTGTCTCAAGTCTTTCAACTTAGTGCTGCTCCCGGATGGGACTTGTTGATTTCTTCTTGTGCTGACCAGCCTTGTTTCTCTATGGGCTTGAAAGGTCAGGAAGAAGAAGAAGAAGAACACATCTCTCAGGGGATTAAAGAAACATCCAAAACGATCATGAGGATGGAGCAACGGTGTCCCTCTTCCTCCAGTGATGCGGCCGGTCTCCTCTCCTCTTCCTCATTGGCTGACGCCCGTCCGTCTGCACCTTGTTCCCTGAAAAGAAGCTGGCGAGGCCTTGTTGTTCAACAGAGGTGACTGACAATAAGGGAAAGAGAGAGGGGTGTGAGAGAGGAAAACACTTATCCCTGTCGACCCGGCTGTCGGCTGGACCTGGCTTGCATCTGACAAGTGGAGCGTCATCAGCGGAAGCACCTGAGTCACCAGTTACTCTAAGGGGGTGCAGGGTGGGAGACCCTGTGTGTGTGCGTGTGTGTGTGTGTGTGTAGAGTCGAATGATCCGGATCCTTTGAGCATCTCCCTGGGGCAGGTTGCTAGGTGAGGGTGTTATGATGCCCACCCCAAATCCCTCACACACACACACACACAGCCCAGTTTGAAGAGGAGGGGGTTAATGATAGCAAATAAAGAAAAGTAAACAGCGGGTGGCTAACGAGTGCTAATTTAGCCCAGCGCTCCATTATGAATTAATGAAGAGATCCCTCAGATGCCACAGTAACAGAGGGGGGGTGTGGGGCGGGGGGCGGGGCGGGGCGGGGAGAGTCTTCTGGGACGATAGCGAGGGGCCCCTGTCACTCCGGTGATCATTTTAGGGCCCCGGGACGCTGATCATGTCGCCTGGAAACCGTTTCTCTCCTCCCTCTCCTCCCTTCTCTCCGCCTCCTCTTCTATCCTCTCCTCTTGTCAATACTGTACCCCATCCTTCACTTCCTCCCTCTCAGCCCGCCTCCCCTTGCCTCATCGATATCCTTCCATCCTAATCTGCTTTCCTCTTTTTCTTTGATCCATTACCCCTCTCTCCCATCTCTCCCCCTCAGATTGTTGAGCAATCTTGTTCTGTTATGCCTCGTTTCCAAGTGCCTCCCTCCTCTTCTCTCTATGGCTCCTTCCCTTCCCCTCACTTTCTCCTTTCTCTCGTCTTTCCATCCTCCCCTTCATCCGTGCTTTGTCTTTGCATCCATCCACTCTGAACCCTCTCACTCTCCCCCTGCCTCTCCTCCACTTTGTCCCCTCGCCTGTCACGGCCTGTCTGCGGTGATGCAGGGGTGAGATTGTAAAATGGCTCATCCAATTGTGGTCTGTCACATCAGGTACAAACCGGCGGGATCAGGCCTCATTCATTTCCACGCCACTCCATCATACAACGGCGCACACCTGCGTACACACACACACACACACACACACACACACCATAAATCTAAACCCCTTAAGCTGTACACTCCAAGATAAAATTAAAGGAAAGATGCTCAGATCAAAAAAAGAGCAAGTATCTGGGAGAGACAGATCAGAGCAAAGGAGGGGCGAACAAGAAAAAGCAATTAGGAGAGATGTAGCATCTTAGACAGTAGCTCCACATAACAGTGTAGCAATTAGTAATCAATTACCTCTCTGTAAGTAACACTGAGGGGGTGGCTCTATTCAACACACCCATTACAAATACTAAACCTGGGCCCCATAAATATGACAAGAGGCGATAATGATCGTGGAAAAGGAGCCGGATGACAAAGATGTGGAGGAGGTTGATGAGGAGGAGGACAGTGTTGGTGAGGGTGAAAAGAAAAGAAGGGATAGTGAGGACATTGAAAGCTTGTTCACCAGTATGACCCTAAGATGTAAAAATTAGGTTTTCCTGTTTAACATTAGTTGAGAGGGAGATTTTAAATTTAATAGGAAACAATGTCACTAAAACCTCCATGAAGGAACATCTCATATCACCTTTAAAGGGGAATGCCACCCATTTTAAGAATTCACATATGTTGTTTCTGTGCCCCAGGACAGCTCAGTCAATGTCTGTGAACTTGCACCACTCCGCTAGAAAGAGAGAAAACCCTTTAACTTGTGATGTCACTGGGATATAAAATCAGAGGCTGCTCCATAGACAATGAATGAATGGACAGTGACTTTATGGAGCCACAAGATGCTATGTTGCTTTGTCACACCAAAATGAAGTTTATATTCTAGCGTTGCTAACAGGTATGAACCAGATTTTATTTGGGTGCAAGAACTCACATAAAAATGTTATATGTCAATCATTCTACCTTCCTAAAAGTTGTTTCTCCTCATTGATGGTGAAATAATTTCACATCTGATTGGGAGTAACCGGACACATGTCAAACAATCATATACTTCAGATTACTCTGCCGAAGGAGACTTTATTTCCATACATCCTCTCCTGGACACAAACAGATCCCAGAAAACAGGATAGGTTACAGACGTCCAAACCTCTGGCTGTATGGTAAGTGTTTTTTTGTGTGTGTGTGTTTTAAAGGGTTCATAGGGTATAGGGTTTCATTTGTGATTCAGGGGCAAGAACTCCATAGACACTCAATCAACATTGTGCCAAGGCAGAGAACATTAAGATCTTTGTCTTTCTCTTTATCTCACCAAAAGACACAGAAAATCTATAACTAATCAGAAAGTAGTGTGATGACGGTGGGCCTGACTAAAGACACAGCTCTCCCTCAACAACGGACAATTACACAATCCTAAATACACAAACAGCATTGTCAGGTTACCAGGGTAATGTCCACACACACACACACACACACACACACACACACACACACACACTGAGCCGATCAATCGCATCACATAATGAGGCAGTGAGTTGAAATGTTATTATCACAACAGTGTTTTAAACTAAGTTTCTGAAAGCTATCCCTCTGGGGATAGCTTACAGGCTAAATACAGAGGGAGTCTCTCAGTGGATTTACCCTGCGATCCCCCTGCGGCTCTGCCTGGGCCCTTAGGGTTGACACAAAGTTGGTTTTGGCTCTGTTGCATGATCAGAGGTATCAGCGACAGCCTTGGGCAATGCCTCTCGGCCGAGCAGCAGCCCCAGGGCCTGTTCTTTGGTCAGCCACAGCACAGGAAAATCTGGAACGATGATTAGTATTATGGTTTGGTAACTGTAGCTCAACTTAATTTGTCCAAAATGGTTTCATAGCAAGTATTAAAAACAACATTAAACTGACAGGCACACGACATAGTAGTAGCAAGCAGCATAAGACAAATCATCATCATCAACAACATCATACCATCAAGACTGCCAAACATTCATGGCTTTCCTCCTATCTCTACCAATAGCTGGTGGTCTAAGGAGTACATAAAAGAAAAGAAAGTCTTGAACCTTTAGATGTGTTTAATTCTGCTAAAACCAATACATATAAGCTGCAAAAGTCTTCCACAAATCCTCAACCTTGACACAAATCCTTTAATTCTGGTGAAAGCAATGCATTTCAGCCGTAATAGCTTTCGCCAAGGTCCCTTTACAGCCAAAACAAAATTAAGAATTAATTCAACCAAATGAAAGGATCGTTCATTATTTGTTAAACAAGTGGAATAATTTCACTTTTGAGTTTACTAAATGATTCAAGCCCACTGACTTATGCTTTAACAAACTCTGTTTCACTCTTTCACCACTGCAGCGAACACGGATCAGCTGAGACTCACTGAGGTTGGGAATATGTACTGGAAGTATGGCTTTTAAATCCCATGCTGGGTTTAGTGTTATAACACCTCATAGCCCCTGATAGTCGGCAACGACAAAACGTAGCAACATATTAATTGAGTGAATGATTAAAATCTGGTATAAGCACTTCTGACAATACCTCTAACTGCGTCATAATCCCATTTTTATTGCGTTTCTTGGGGCCCGATAAGCTGGCGCCACGCTGCGTTGAAAGAACACGGCATATTTCCTAGCAGCGGCTCTGACTGGGGCCAGGCTATAACTGTCACACCCATACCTCTTCATCTACAGGTAGATAAGGTTAATTCACTGTCTAATGGGCTGGGGAGCTGATGAAGCATTTGATGTTAAAGGGTAATTGACTAGCCCCGAGTAGTGTTGTGTGTTTGCTTGTGTGTGTGTGTGTGTGTGTGAGAGAGAGAGAGAGAGCGAGAGAGAGAGAGAGAGAGAGAGAGAGAGAGAGGGAGATAAGGAGATACAGTTATGTGTGTGTGTGTGTGTGTGTGTGTGTGTGGTGGAGGGAGTCTCATTCTCAGAACTGTGGATGCGTCAACATACTGTCAGAAAAGATTATGGACATCATTAAAATATTCCCACTGTGAACTTAAAACAGTCCCACCCACCACTGGTCTGACTCAGAACCATGTGCTAAAGCTGTTTGTGGTCAGTTTGGAGTTCAACAGGTTGTCTGCCATGAGAACTTCAGACCGTTTGCTATGAAAGACTCAGTATCTATATATTGTGATACACATAATGAATAGTGACAAAATATGAAAAGTGTATTTCCCTCCCTCCTAAGGCATTGCAACAGCTGAATAAAGCTGTGTTTGATTCTGCTGTTGGTTTCTGTGGCCTTTAATGCACAGTAACTTTACTCAGAACTAATCATCGCTGGTTCCATCATAGCTCATTTGCACTATTTTATTCTGGTTTTTCTTCTCACAGAACAAACCAAAACAAAAAGTAACTTTTGACAGCATATGTACCCTTGATCACTCTACATTTCCCTGAGTTATCAATGCCTCATGCCATATACCACACGGGAAACTGAGGCCCGGACATGTGAATCAAAAAGTTCCCACTGACCCTAACTCCCTGATCAGCCGGTGTTTTGTTTGCAACAGGTTGTGTGGCGCTCCGCTGTAGCTGCTGTGACATTAAGCAGACAGGAGATTTACGTTACTCCTCAGGGCAGTCAGGACACCGGGAGAAAGGTTGTCATGGTAACAGACCCCTGCATGGCTGTCAGAATTGTTTAATTATTCAGGACCACCATCACCGTGCATCAGCAGGGAATCCACTGGAACCGCTGAAACCACTGTATGGCGGAATTAAAGATTATACTGTGTGGTGAGTGAATCCGGATAAACTCACCTTGAATGTAGTGAGCTGATGTCTGTTGAGCTATAAAGCTCTTGGCTGAACTAGGCAAACTGCTAAGACTAATACATGAAAGAGGAACATTCACTGACTTGCACATATTTAATTTCTATACACACACATGCCACTAATCCACTAATCTAAAGTGGGCATTCATCACTGGAGTAAACGCAGTAGTAATTCCTTATAATAATAATACAATAAGCCACAGTGCTCATATCACTTTTTGCTGTATATTGCTTGGGCCTCTGTTGCATATCGATTTGCCTGGGTGTTATGGATATAGATAGGAATAGATGGTAGATGTGCTCAGGTGTGGGCAAGGGCTAAGGCTTCCTCTCAATAGATGTTCATGTTTTGTCTCTAGTTTCTCTTTTCTCACACGTTCTCTTGTTGCCGTCTCGCTCCTCTTTTTCATCCAAACTCCCAGTCAGAAGAAAGGTCAGGAATAAGGGGAAAAGAACCCGGAAGGTGTGAAAAAGAAAGAAAAAAACATATGAAAAGATATATAGTAGCTACTGAAGGGCAACAATGTGGATTGTGTGTTGCTATACCCTTCTAAAAAAAACAATATGTACTGCTAAAGGCTACCGCCCACACTGCAGCACACACATTTCTACAGTGTCATATTTTTAGCCATGGCATTTCTCTAATTGTATTATCCACAGTTCAAAAGCCTGCGCATTACATAATTGAAACTCAACCATAAAGAAACTCTCACAGTATATCCACGTGACACAGAAACAGAATATTCAAAGGCTATTAAAAGAAGAAAGATACAAATGTCAGCCCATCTAAATGCTTTTGAAACATGTTGTGGGCTCGGCAGATCTCATGAGATTGTGTATTATACTTGCTGCCTATAGTCACAGCAGATCAGTGATGAATGTAAAAGCAGCTTTAATGTGTCCAGGTCGACCTGAAGTCTACTGTTCTGCAGAGAGAATCGATGGGGGGGGACAAAGAGAGAGAAGCGGTTGTAATCTCAGCACCGGCTTCCCCCTTATGGCAGATGCCCGGGTGAAGCTGCTGTCCTCATCTGCAGCGTCGCGCCGGTGAATCGTGTCACACCAATCTGTCAACTCTCGTTTCCAGAGCGGTGAGAAGTGGGTGGGAGCTCTCTGTCTTCTTGGTGGAAGAGAGACACTTAGGGACGAGCAAATCCACAGTCTGAGCCATATGGTCGACTGTAGTCTGTAATGACTGGGCCATATTTTTTTGGACCATGACGTTTTTTGTTTTTTTTATATTCTTTTCTTTTCAAGGGCCTCACAGACATGCACACACACCACACACACAGAAAAGATGGGTTCTGCACCAGTATATGAGCAGCAGTGTGAATCTATAAACCTTTTTGCGTCCGTTTACCTGCAGGGCGTACGTCTTCCTGTGTGTTTGTTTTAAGCCTCAACTGATGATAAATTGCCCCTTGTGGATAATGAACTCCTCTACTACTACATACTTAATTTCTTACTGGAAGCTTTTCCTTTAGCCCTATAACTTAAGCAATGTCCCTCATCCATAATTAACTTGTAGTGGATACCTCCCCTCCGCTCCATCATTTTATAATTGCCATCTTTACATCTTTGACTGAAGATGTTATCGGCGTCTCCAGAGGCTCATTAAAATGAAATATATCTGCTCAGTGACTTTATAATACGTCTCTGTCCACTTACCATGTTAGCTACTGATATTGTGAAATAAAATGTTAATTGTTTCAAGGCTACAGTTTGGTGGGGATCTTGTCGGCGTGCTAACAGCTGGCTTGGCTGGGGGAAAAAGGCAATGTTTATTTCATTTTTCTTGGGAGATTACACACTGTCTTACACAGACTCTTTGAAATCCCACCACTCTCTTTCGCCCTCTAATCATTTCAGAAGATTTTTACTGTACCGGTTTAATTTTCCAACCCATTTCATACCAGCATCTGACATATGAAAATGTTGAGATTTGTGTTAAAGCGAATTTCACAGTTGAAGGCAGGACTCCCTGAAAGATACTAGGCTGCCCCCAAGTGATGGGGTAGCATAACTGAAGCAAATGGCAAATATATGTGTACATAATTTCATCCATTAATCATTTGCATTAATCAAATTCAAGCGAGGGTATTCTCTACTAGCTCCTGACATCCACTTGCAAGTTTTAATCCATAACATTTATGCTACTGTAATACCAAAAATCTAATGAAGTAATAAGAAGCAAATGATGAAGTATGGTTTTATCACAAAGCATAAATGTTTATTGACTTGGCAACTTGGCAATAAGAAACATTGAGTTTTCATGATGAAAGAATTGACTTAAGAAATTCTTGCAAATGACTCAACTGACAAAAAAAGACACTTTTTCTCACAAACACAGTAAATACACACACTATCGACAAACAACCTGTTTGACATTTCCATTACATTTCCATATTGAGTTATGACATCAAACAACACCATATTTACAAAGCTCACTTCAAATTGAAAAGATTAAGAGCTCTCCGGTTGTGCATCTTCAAAACATCAAGTGAACGAAAGGCAATTTATGGAAACAGTTTTCTAATGTTCTTTTGCTCTTTTTACAACAGTAGAGTGGTTAAAAGGCAACAAGGTATTGTCCTCCAGAGGATCGCTCTCTACCTCACACAGTCAATCATGCACTCACACAGACATGCATACAATACACATGCACACACACACACATGCACACACACACATGCACACGCACACACACACACAATCACAGATAGGTACTTCTCATTGCTCAGTGGGGGAGCCCTGCTCACAACCAATCACCTTTTAAAAGTTTATATAAGTCTCAGTATAAAGCCTTATGCCCTACAGCTGGTATATGATCTGTATGTGTTTCCTGCTCACTACTGTAAAGTCAGGGTGCCACCTCCACAACAAACACCCTGTATTGTATCTTAACACTTCGTTTTGGCAATGACGCACACCAAAAGATCATGAATGAGGCAGATGAAAGGTAAACAAACATTCAATTCTGTTTGAGGAAAGAGAAAATAAAAAGAAGAAAAAAACAAAACTATCTGTGCTGCCCATGCGGCTAGCACTGGGGATACCATCATTGTGAAGAGACAAATATAAATATGTGACGAAAGATCCAGTAACTCCTTGTAGGAATCCATAAAAAGGTGCTTAAGTCTTTTGTTGCACAGCTGCACGATGATCAGAGGAGGTTTCCAGTTTAAGATTCAGTTGCTACACACATCGAAAATGCCAAGGGATGTGTGTGAGGAAGGGGGGATAGTTACAATATTGGAAAGAGAGAAATGAATTCTTTAATGGCATTTCTGGGTATTGGAAAGCTAGAAAAGCAGGTCGACCAAGACAGCCAGATATCTTTGAAATTCAAGTCACTGCAAAACTATAGTATGTCTACATAACCATTTAAAGCTTAACATGAATATGGCTTGTTATGAGTTAATTACTTAATATTTTGGCGTTTTAGAATAAATATTCTTGACAGCAAACACACTTAACCCACTGGCCCTGTATCGCTAAAGTCTCCACGTGTTCATTTTTGGTCTAATTTTCAGATGCATTGACATTTATTTTCATAATTTCCCTTTGACCTGAGCATATCTAATCTATCTTGTTTCATTTTCAGTTCTAATCGAACATGGTCTCATTTTCAGGTACATTGCCATTTGTTTTCATAATTTCCTTCTGGCCTCGGTGTATCTAATGCATTCTGTTCCATTTTCAGATTGAATCCAATTCATTCTCAGTTTTCATTTACTAAATAATAAATAATAAGCTCAGTAGGGTAGATGTAAAGGTTGTTTATGATATAGTGTTGTTTCTCTTTGTTGACCATGATAAATGTAATAAAGTTATTGCAATGCTCCGTACGATCACTTTGGCTGATAAGGCAAGTTGTGTGTTTAAAAGGAAAGTGCACTGACTCGACGGTCCTCCCCAAGGCATACTTACACATACACACACATACAAACAAAATCACAAAAATACTCACCCCGCTCATAATAAAATACCCCCTCTCCACTTCAAATCGGTAAACATCTTTGCCATTGTTAATAAATTAAAAGTTCAGCAGTTCACATTCATCAGCTGGTTGTATGTGTATGTGTATCTGTGTGCAAGTGTGTTTTGGGTAGTTAAGTTGTGTAGTTCACATTGGTCACTGAAGTCCCGTGGCTGTTCTGAGCAGCTCCAGGTCTTTGCGTGTTTGGGCTCCAGCTGGCGGACAGCCGTAAGCCTCCAAACCCAAGGCCAAGTAGCGCTCTTGCAGCCCCAGGACCTCATCCCCCTGCCCGGCCTGGAGGAAGACCCACGGAGGGGGCGAGGAACCACCCTGGAACCCCCAGAGTGCCAGACTCTCTAAGGTGAGAGAGGGAGCGATAACAGTGTAAGAGAAAAAGATAATTCATTCTGACCTACAGTAATTAAACCACAAAGAGAGAGAGAGAGAGAGAGTGAGAGGAGAGAGAGAGAGAGAGAGAGAGAGAGAGAGAGAGAGAGAGAGAGAGAGAGAGAGAGAGAGAGAGAGAGAGAGAGAGAGAGAGAGAGAGAGAGAGAGAGAGAGGAGAGAGGGAGGGTGGGAGAGAGAGAGGCAGAGCGAGAGAGATACCATCATTGTGAAGAGACAAATATAAATATGTGACGAAAGATCCAGTAACTCCTTGTAGGAATCCATAAAAGGTGCTTAAGTCTTTTGTTGCACAGCCGCACGATGATCAGAGGAGGTTTTCCAGTTTAAGATTCAGTTGCTACACACATCAAAAATGCCAAGGGATGTAAGAGAGAGCAAGAGAGAGAGAGAGAGAGAGAGAGAGGGAGAGAGATTTTTGGAGAGTGACACTAACCTTTTCTGTGCAGGTCAGCAGGCTTAGCCATACCAAAGGGGACCAGATATGGCGCTACACCAACCAGGCCTTCTGGCTGACCTCGTGTTGCCATGAGCATGATTGACCTATCCAGGTGACAAATTCAATCAATTAAGCAACAATGTGCAAAACTCTGCTATCCTGTGATGTTGTATAGCCACTAAAATCCCAAAAGCTGATATGATGAAAAAACGAAATAATTGGTCTTTTCCCTGGCTTCACCTCTTTGGTATTCCAGCTTTTAGATACTGTTCCATCTTGGCGTCCATCTTGGCAAAGGAGGTTTTCTTAGTGACTTTCCCAGAGCAGGAATCCACAGAGACCAGGAAATACCCAGGCTGGGAGAAGGCCATGTTCACCTCATTCACCTGGCAGATGACATGGAAACACAGACAGACAGGTGAAAGCATGTAATGTATGTGTCCTAAAGATATCAGGCTTAATGCAAAGCCATTAACTCTGCAAATACAGATCCACAAGGTCCAGTCATAGGAGAGGAAAAGATTAGGAGGTTAGGTGTTATTGTTTTTCTTGAGCCCTGTGGTACTCACAGTGATAAAGGAGCTGTTGTCTCCACTCTGCTGTTCCTTGGTGCTGAGGGACTTGATTTGTGTCTGGAGGTAGGAGGTCCACGGCTCACTGGAGATCACCAGCTGAGACACAAACACACAGGTGGACAAACACCACTTTAGAAATAGCCAGTGTTTACACTGATCAACAGCGGTAGCTTTCCTCATGCTGCGTTATCAGCCGAACACTTTCAAATTTAATGAAACGACCAGCTTAATATAGCAATGCACAAACCTGTTTGGCACCGCAGCCTTTGCAGGGCTGCGAGTTGAGAGCTGGCATAGGGACCGCTGCTGAGGGGGTCTTGGCGTACTTGGGGTAGGCCTTGGCTGTACAATTACACGTCTGTCTGGAGGACGTTGTGGCCATAACCTTCACTCTCTCACAGCCTTTCACTGAGCAGTAGCTCTGGCCATCACGACCGTGTCTGGCCCGAAGGTAGAGCCATAATAAGCTGGATGAGATGGGAGGAACCGAGGAAGGTCAGGAAGGAGGCAGAGAAACATGGCAGAGAGATTAATACACAGAAAGAAAGAGGGTAGCCAAAGAGCGACAAAAGAGGAAAGAAGGACGGAAATTTATGGAAAGAAAGCCTTATGCCCGTTTCACACCGGACTGGTGACCCAGGAAATACACACCTCGACCCTCAGTGTGAAAGGGTCGATCCCGCAAATCAGGGTCAAGAGCCGGGTCAAACTCTGCTCTGCTTGCTGTGACATTTCAGTGCTCAACCCGTGTCACGCTGTGTCAGGAGTATCATGTTGTCCGCCATGTTGAACACAGTATGTAAACATGTCTGTTTTTGCAAGGCATACTGTAATATTCCTAGGTCATGTGTGTGTGTGAAAGGGGTAAAAAAGACTAAGAGGATGGGACAGAGGGAAAGAGGGGAAAACCAGACAGGTGGACTCCAACTCGTTCTGTTCTCTCACCCGACGCTGCGGTCGAAGAAGTACTTCCTCTCCATCGGTCTCTTCTCCAGCTCTGCCAGGGACGGCACAGTACCGTAGTCCGTGATGTCGTCGAAGCTGTTGCTCTGACGATCGTTGATGTCGGCCATGATCTGAAACGTGGTGTCTGATGGGTAACAGAGTCCAACCAGCACCCAGTCACCTCTGAGAGAAGAGAGAGAGAGAGAGAGAGAGAGAGAGAGAGAGAGAGAGAGAGAGAGAGAGAGAGAGAGAGAGAGAGAGAGAGAGAGAGAGAGAGAGAGAGAGAGAGAGAGAGGAGAGAGAGAGAGAGAGAGAGAGAGAGAGAGAGAGAGACAGAGAGAGTAAGACAGAGGTAAGCCTTTTTTATTTAACTAGCAACTATTCAAATCAGCTGTCATTTTCATTTGCTGTGAGATTACCTAAGAGCATGAAATGGAAGCTGAAAGCAAATGCATAAGGCAACAGTGCACGTGCACAGCCAACACACAAACACACACACACACACACACACACACACACACAGAGGAAGGGGACAGAAGAAAATAGAGGAAAGACAAATGCATCACACAGCGTTCCCTCCATGACTTTCCATAACTGGTTGGCACATTAACAAACCAGGAAGGAATACAGTTTTCAGGTTATGGAAATGTTGTTTTTCAGCTCAGGAAGAGTTCTAATGGGGTAAAGAGTCAGTTTTCCACTACAGCTTGGATTGCTGTGGAAAAGTGGCCATATAATGTATAAAACAGTGGAAAACCATCTAACCACCATCTAATGCAATGAGGGTGTGAGGCAAATTGTAAAATACATTCCAGTATATTCCTGTAAAGTGAATCATTTGTAAATATTCCCTGACTTCCCCAGAGAATTGACCAAATTCCCTGATCTACCCAGTCTGGAATACCCCTTCAAAATTCCATGATATTCCAGAAATTCCACGACTACAGCACCGTTTCTGTCTACTCACTTGTTGAAGTTGATGAGGGAGAGGACGACCTCTCTGGGTGCCGGTCCGTTCCAGTGCAGCGTGTAGCTCTTGCTCATCATCAGGATGGGCTGGTACTGCTGCGACAGCGCCCCCTGGCTGTTGATGCCCCTCAGCACCAGAGGAGCGTCGGGGTATTCGTCTCTGCTGATGGACAGACTGAGGCTGGGAGCTCCCTGGGTCTGGATGTACACCTGGAGGAGAAGGGGGTGAGGTGAGTACGGCAGGATTACGTGGAGGAGGAGGGGTGCATGAGATAGGGAACATGGGAAAAACAGGTGGAGGAGAGAGAGGTGGACGAGAGAGAGTGGGATGAGAGGAAGGTGACGAGGGAGGTGTGCATGAAGGTGACATGAGGATGACAGGGTGACAAGGAAGAAGAGTAATGCAAGAGTAGACAGGTTAAATTAATACATTTTATATAAAAAGGTAAACAACAAAAAATCCTGTACAATGAATCTATCAGAGTCTGATCACTGGGTTCACGCTGGGTGTCCGCAAGTTTCACTACATTCAATGTAAGACCTGTTTAATGCAGTTAGAATGAATAGAATAAAATATAAGACCAATTTCATGATTGAAAAAGCATGAAAATGAAATCCACTGTACACGTATTAGAATACAGGTCTGACCTGAATTTGCTCTTGATGACCATGACGTTGTAGCAGGTAGTGAAATTATTCACCATAATTATTCACTATAAATTGGGGAAAGTGAATTTAACTGTATTCAAGACCTTTTAAAACCTTGAATTTAGAAAATATATAGTTAGGAATTTAAGAGGTTTTAAA
Source organism: Centroberyx affinis (assembly GCF_046629955.1). NCBI lineage: Eukaryota > Metazoa > Chordata > Actinopteri > Beryciformes > Berycidae > Centroberyx > Centroberyx affinis. The sequence continues at coordinate 52,855 of NW_027281526.1, read as the reverse complement.
ATTAGGCTGACTTCTTATTGGAAAAGCAGTACATCAGTTTTTAAGAAAGGAGAGACTCCATGCACACTGCATACTCTCCTTTCCATTTAGCTCTACTCTTCTCCCTTTGCATCTGCAAAGAAGGTGTGCAAATATCCTGACTGCAAGACTTCTAAAAGTGAATTTAAAACTTAAAATGCTATACGTAAGTATTCAATACCTTGAATTTAGATAATTGGACACATTTTAAGACTTCTTCAGGACGTGCAGACACCCTGTCATGCCGATCCCCCGGCCGTACCTGAGAGTAGCGGCCGCTGCAGATCACTCCGTTCCACTGGGAACCATTGGCACAGCCAGGATGTTGGATCAGGTAGTTGTCTGCTCTGCCGACGTAGGTGTCTCTGTAGCCCGTCACCGACCCATCCACGTCATGGAAGATTGAGTTCTTATCACCATCCAGGTCGTTCTCCTCAAACCACTGGCCCGGGCGACCAAAGAACGCCCTCAGACCCACCTGAGGATGGCATTTGCAAGGTTAGTTGTGAAGCCCATCATGCAACTTTTATCATGCTTTATCAGTCCAGTATATTATTTCTTTGTTTAACAGGAAAGTGCCACCTCTGGTAAATGTTTGTTTGGGCATGTTGCCTCCAACACTATTGCTAGTTTCCCACTGATTATCTTATGGCAAGATAACCTTGCTATTACATTAGTTCCAACCATGATAAGCTATCTCCTTCTAGCCACATTCAGCCCGTTATTTCAATTTATGACACAAGATTTAAAAAGCACTGGAATGAGGCAAAGCAGTGCTCTGATGAGTGGCTTTTCACAGAGGAGCTTCATTCACTGAGAATGTAAACACCTCACTAACCAGCGAAAACACAGAAAACCATGCTGTTACTTCTACCATCACTAGAGGGCACCGGTGCTTTACAATGGGTTCCTTCAGCTAGAGACTCTGCATGGGGTCTCCTTTTTCCTTCTCCTCTCTTAACCACTGTTTCCAATAAGTGCCAACTCAGTAACTCTTGTTGAGCGAGCTGTGATCCAGGCCAAGGGGAGGGGGGGTGAAGAACAAATAGGAGCAAACCGCCAAAGCAAGCAGTGGTCGAGCTTATTCTTAACGGCACTGATTCTGAGGAGAAGGGAGGAAGCGCAAGCGAGTAAGAGACGGAGAAAGAGGAGGAGAGGAGAAGAAAAAGAGACCTGACCAAAATACAAGATTGAAAACAAGACCATATGAGCCACATGGGATTATTTATCATAAAATATCACATGAATTCAAGACATATGGTGAAACAAACCAAGTTAGGAATGACTTTGAAAAATGAGAGTAGGAAATAAGAAAAACTAGGGTCATATTTTACTTGAAATGTTGTTCATCAGCCATTATAAGCACATTATGAGCATATTACAATCAAAACATGATATAAAATGCTATAATATGCACAATGTCCAAAACCCTAGGGGCCGACTGCTTTCTGTACGGCTAGCCACAATCTCATAACAGCAATACCAGATTCAGTTTTCTTATGTATTTATAATATTAGACATTTCCAACACATTTAATTGAATAATGTGCTTATGATGCCTCACAATGCACTTCAAGTCTTAGGGAATCTCGGTTTATATACTAACAGTGGAGTGAAAGTTGAGCTGGGATAAGTTGTTGCGTGGGGTGAGCTGCCAGGTGTTCTTCAGGTTGAATCCCACTGCGCTGGTAAAACGCTCTGCCGTGGGGACGAATCCACGGAACGTACTGCGAGTCAACCGCACCGGACCGTCGTAGATCTGGAAACCTCGGATTGGGAACGTCCTGGAGGGGAGAAGGAGAGGGATGAATCCATGATTAGAAAAGACATTCGACATTGTAGTTATAGAAATGTCAGACATGATATGAACAAGGATGGATTCCAAGGCACTAAAATATTCAAAGAACCATCTGAATATCATACCTGAATATCAGTTAATCCGTAAAGACAAAAAGGCTTACTGTATTCATGCCTATTCTTTCACCAACAGTGTGTTATACAAATGACAATAATGGTGAAATCCACACATTAGAAAACCAAAACTTCACTTCAAGAGATGGACAGATGGACAGAAGTTAATACGACTGATGCTCATGGATATTTTAATTATATCTACACTCCATGCTGGAGGAAAATGTTCCAGTATGTCACACTCCATTTATTTTTCCTGATGAGGTTTTCGTGGGAGTTTTTCCTTGTCCTCAGCTGAAGTGTCTAAAGTTGTCGTTTTCATTTATTGTTTTCATAATGTGGACGTTGTGATGTGAGCTACACAAATAAACATGACTTGACACTCTTATGTAATAACTAATTAATGAGAACTTCTTGGACTTGCACTTCAATTAAAGAATCATATTTTCTAATCCATTTTAGTGGAATCATTTTCTCTCTAGGAACAGTGAAGTAACCACGATGACGACAAACAGACAGAGCAAGAAGTCACGGTGCGGTCAAGAACCTGTAAAATGGTTGTAAAGCTGTACACAGTGGTGACAGTGGGCACAAACAGACAAGGGCCATTGTTGTTGAAACTAGAGCAGGCAGCAATTTGCCAGCCCATTGTTTACGTTCCTCTTCTCTTGTGTAACAGTCTCCAGAGAGAGAGCGAGAGGATGAGAGACAGACAGAGAGAGGGGGAGAGTGAGAGAGAGAGAGAGAGAGAGAGCGAGAGACCGAGACAGAGAGAGAGCGAGAGAGAGAGGATGAGAGAGAGCGAGAGAGAGAGAGGATGAGAGAGAGAGAGGATGAGAGAGAGAGAGGATGAGAGAGAGAGAGGATGAGAGAGCGCGAGAGAGAGACAGAGAGAGAGCGAGAAAGAGAGCGAGAGAGAGACAGTGAGAGAGACAGTGAGAGACAGCGAGAGAGAGAGCGAGAGAGACAGTGAGAGACAGCGAGAGAGAGAGCGAGAGAGACAGAGAGAGAGAGAGCGAGAGAGACAGAGAGCGAGAGAGAGAGAGAGGCAGCTCACTAAGGAAGCCCTGAGGGGACATGAAGCTCAAAACTCCACTCTGATTAGGAAGGTCCACTCAGCACTACATGGCATCACATAGAGGGTATAAATAAATATAAATTGCCTGGTAATGGAAGTCCATTTTCAGGCACTGTCAGTGTGCTACTATTAGTGTGAGACTGACTAACTGTAAATGTGTATTTCAGGCTGATGGTGTGTTCAACCTGCTTTTGGCCCTGTATAACTCCTTATGTAGTTTACGTATCAGTGAGAGCACTGTAAGTGAGGCCTTCATTTTGATACTGAATTAACAAGATGTTCCCTTAACAAGCTGAATAAAAACACAAGAAGTTGGAAATAATAGAAACAAAGCAGAAAAATGGTAATATCCAGTTGAAATCAATGCAAGTTGTGTGTCTCAAAAGCTTAAAATCCAAAAGAAAAAGAGAAAAAAGAAAAAGAAAAACAACTCATGCTTCAGTCATCAACAAGTTCTATTTGAGTAATCCCTTTCCAAGAAGCCACGCACGTGTTATCACCAATTTTTTTTCACAAAACGTCTAAAATACCACATGAAGGAAGTCAGTCAAAACAGAACTTCCTGTCACAAATGTAAGACCAGCTGTTGCACCCTGTGTCAGTTCTGTCAGTGATCCTCTGTCCATTTGTCTGACGAGCCGTCTGCCTCGCCGCATCTCGCCTACTGAATTATTTACGTTGTCTCGTTCTGCCTGTCTCTTTCCCCTCGCCCTCCCACATCCCATTCTTAAGAAACGTCCACATCTTGCCGTCAACTCCTCACAGGTCTTATCATTCTCTCCATACTCCCTCCCTTTCTTATCTAATCCCTCCCTCCCATCACTCCCTCTCACCTGTTTTTAGGTAGTGTCCTCATCTTCCCGTCAGCCCCTCCCAGGCCCCAGTATTTATTCTGGCCTCCGTTGGTCCCTCTGTTTCGGCTTTCACCCACAAACAGAGACTGGGTCACCTCCTGGCTGGAGCCTTCGTCCTTTGGGTAGCTGCCATCACTGGAAAAGGAGAGGGGAGAAATGGAGAAAAATGGGAGATAAAAAATGGATATATCTATTTAAAAAAAAACACAAATACCATACAAATACAGTTGGAGAGCGGAAGTGAAAGAGAGAGGAATTCATGGCCACAGAAAAGCCTTACACAGACATATAGTACAAAACATAGTCATGCATTTTTATCAGTTATGCTTTTTCATTTAGGGAAGCAAGGAGAGGAGAGAAGTGGGCATGCCGCTGTATTATGCAAGAGAGACGTTTGTGGCCACACAGTAAATTTAAAGCGTCTGCTACATGCCCAGTATCTATCAATCATAGGTGGTTCTTGGCAAGTTCTTCTGGCAGGGAGAGGAGGAAGGCAAGCACGGCTGAATAAAATCATGAGGGTGCCATAAACACAGTGATTTAGATGAGTACACACCTGGCAAAGGACAATCCCACTCCATTGTCTGCAAAGCTGTTCAGAGAAAAAAAAATTGAATGTGTTAGTTTCACAAAATGTCTGTTATTGAAAGATTTTGAGCCTGTCCAGGCAACAAAGGGGTGAGAGAAGTAGAGAGTATTTTGCTATTATCCCCCACTGAGTGAGTGTCAGCTTTTCTTCCTCACTAACCTTGGTTTTGTGAAGAATAAAAAGTGAAGAAACTACCTATCGCATAGAGTGGAGTCATCAAGTAATGAAGTAACCAATGCCAATCAGGGACCAGTTATTGACAGTCTTGATATCGGTGTATAAATTAACTGTTGTTCTCATAATGATGATCAGATAATTACTGAATTGACTATCTTGACTATGTTGCACATGGATATTACGTACCTCTGGAATATATCCATGGACTTCTCCGAATCTGCATTTATTATTTGCATTTATTTGCAATGTCTCTATAGTTTTATATTATGTGAATTACCTTCATTTTATTTTATTACCCCTTTTCTATTATTACCTTCCTGTACTTGACTTCTTTGGCATTGTTCTGCCAATTGCTGCTGTGGCACCCCCAAGGGGATCAATAAAGTGCTATCTTATCTTATGATCTGAGAGGGCAATTTCAGTCAAATGATAACAGTGTATAGAGGTGCATTAATTACATCTGAAAATAAGGATGTTTCTGCCCTGAGGAGCGGATGGTGTCATCACAGGAGTCTGAGGTGGGGCTACATCACATACCCAGCGTAAATTTTCAACACCCCAATTCAGGTTTTTGTGATGACACAGTCCGCTCCGTGCCTCTCCTTCCAAGTCAGACACTTCCCAGTCCCCAGTCGTCTGGAAGAAGCTATGAGCTGGCTGCTGGTCTCACACTGATGACATCACAGCCTGTGAGCCGCCTCACCCTGAGTTCTGGATGACGATGTCACCGCCCCGTATCCACGCTCCCAAGTCGTTGTTCTTGAAGGAGATCAGGGTGTCGATGAGCGCCGCCACCCGAGGGCGGCTAGGGTCAGCGTTCTGGTGTGGTCGGAATCTGAAACACACACGGGTTGGTATTAGTATACTTGTGAGGACCTTCCATTGACTATGTTCACTCCCTAACCCTAAACTTTCACCCTCACCACTACATGCCTAACCTTAATTCTTATCCCAACCTAAACCTAATACTAAAGCTAACCTTAACCATGAGCTCAAGCCCTAACTGTAAACTATCCCGTTACAGTATTGAGGACTGGCAAAATGTCCTCACTTTGGAGGATTTTCCTCATCTTTCGATCTTTGTGAAGACATTTGGTCCTAATTAAGAAGTCCAAAAACACACACACATGCACTAGATTGATTTAACATATTCAAAATATGAAGGTTACTCATGGAGCCTGTCATCATACCTTCATCAGGCCATGAATCCATACACACATACTGTATAAACATGCAGATGTTACACACTATATATTACAGTACAGACACATACAGCAGTGAAAACACACACACACACGCTCTTCCTACTGTTTCTCACAATCAAGTACACAGCACTCTCTCTCATATAAACAGATTAATACCAAGCCCCCCCCCCCCACACACACACACACACATGCACACACATACACCCAGGGATCTCCTACACAAACCCACTAAGCAAGCAAAACACTCACACGTATACACACGCGCGCACACACACACACACACACACACGGAGAGAGTGGGCAGCAGTCTCAGCGGAGACGTAAGATTTTTTCCGTCTGGTCGAGGGCTGTATTTGGGTAGAGAGCAGCAGAGTGGAAACTCTATCTGTGAAGCCTTGTTTTCTCTGTCAACACGAACCTGACAGACCCTCCACTAAAATGCAGTAACACAGTAGTCATAAGGCTGTCTATCTCACCCTGCAGTCACAGGCCATATCCTCATACATATACACTAGTGAGCCATAAATAACTTCATTCTTGTACAGTCACAGGTTGTGGCGTAATGCAAATACATTATTGGGCCACAAATATCTTAATATTTATATATCTGTACACCATATCCTAATGCTTATGGTCATCCACCACAGAGCCCCTAAAAGTACACAGTCATAGGCTATATGTGAAAACATATATCAGTGAGTTGTAAGTCACTAATCCATTTAGCTACACAAACATCCTGCCCCATTTTAATTCCCCCTCTATAGATGTATTCTTTTAAGAGCAATTCATATTGTTTTAAACACTGTAGAGATGACACACTGTATATTTCATGTACACAGAGAAATGCCCATAGACACATGTTCACATGCACATACACACCTGGCGTTGTTATCCAGACACAGGTATTCCCGGGGGTCGGCAGCGGTGGCATTGGTGGTCTTCACTCCTTTATCAATGAACAGCCCTGCCTGGGAAGACGCAATATGATTGCAGTAAAATGATGTATGGCAGGTTTTCTTTAAAACCACGAGTACAGATCCAGGATGGGCCACAGGTCCGTTTCTGCTGGACCCACACACAAGAGCACTAGTATGTTTTCATGAGTGTGGGTCCAGGGGCAATAAAAAATGTACTAAATTTAAATCCTGGGCTAACAGAGTTAGAGGATTACTGCTGTATAGGGTACTGCGGAAAGTGAGGAAAGTGATAAAAAGTGATATGTATTCTATTTTTATCATATATATGAATTGACTTGAAATTTATGGTTAAAAACTGAACTGTACAAATGAATTAAGGGGAGAATGTAGCGTGTGTGTGTGTGTGTGTGTGTGTATATATGTAATACATATGGAAACCTGTGCTCTGCGTTGGTCCTGTGGTATAAGTGAAGTATAGTCTTAAGCCTTGGGGCTCCTTCCTCTATAAGAGAGGCTGCTGTGGTCGGACTGGACAAAGAACTTACAGTTCACCTGCCCGGCTTCTGTCATTACACACACACCAACAGAGCGCTATTGTAGAGGTTACCTCTGTGTGTATATGTGTATGTGTGTATGTGTGTGTTTTCTTGGCTTGGTGACTAAGCAAAGAATTATGTGCAATACTGTTTAAAGGTCATAAATATTTCTCCTGTCAGTATGAAAGACAAGAAAGAGGAAAGAAAACCCTCGCTTTGTGCTACTGTATCAGGATGTGAAATGTGTATGTGAAAATGAATTACTGGTTCTCTGGTGTAGAGATATTTGTTCAGTCTTTTAATGCTGGGGCTTTTTCAAGGCTGTTTCCAAACCTGGACAGCACTTGATGAGCGGCAGCTATAATACCTTAAAGTTGGAGTGTACGCGGTTGTTGTAGAAAATTCCCAGAGGTGTGAGCTCTGCCTTGGTCTCTGGTACCAGCCCATGAGAGTCTCCTGTGGAAGAGCTGTGGAACACATACCATATGCCAGCGTCCTGCGGCAGAAAGGGAGAGTAGAGAAATAATACGGTGATAAAAAAAATAAATTATGTTGCAATGTATTGTATCAATTTTCTGGGCTCAAAATATATGCCCCCAGCGGATTGAGCCACACAGAAAGCACAAACCAGGCCTAAGAGTTCATCAGTGTTCAAGGGTTCATAAAAGCTTGCACTTCATCAGATGCAGATAAAGGACCTGGATATCATGCGAATACCTCCTACCAACATGTGGGATCATGAGAGATCTGCGTCATCTGCTTTCTGATATCAGACAAGATCTCACTACATTTATTGCATCTCTCTATCAGACACTAAAGCCTGTTAAATCCCATTTTATTGGCGGATCACATTTTTATGAGCATGAAAATCTTTTTTTTTTTTAAGTTCAGGAACACCTAAGCCAGTGTAGCTTCATGTAATATACTACGAGCATCACTGAGGGTCTCTTTTTGCTGGTTGATTCATTTCTTCATTAATCAGTTAATAAAAGCTATTTTGAAGCTGTTTTTTTTTAATATAGCTCTGATATTACTACCTGAGAACCAGCAGCTGCATTGCTGATGAGGTTGTTATTGGGGTTGGCAATCCAGAATGTTGAAACTGCCCTGGAAAACAAACACACACACACACACACACACACACGGACACAGACACAGACAAACACACGCACACAAAAGCAGGAGTAGATATTAAAAGGTCTGTACACTGGCATATCAGAGACTATTGACTAATGAGCAGAGAGAGATCAAACAATCCTGTGATCCTTCAAAATTCCTTCAATAATCCTCCTCTCCAACATCAACCCTGGACGGAGACAGCGCTGCCAACACACACACACACACACACACACACTCCTGAAAACAGACTTTGCTGCTTCCCTTACAGAGGCCCTCTTCTTGCTCCTACGACAACATAAAAACATCCCATAGAGAGGCGAGGTTGTTATTGCATGGATAAGACCACTCCGCCGCTATCTCACTCACACACCACCAGTTACAGTTTCTCTCTCACAACGGACATGGACCCTCTGTCTTCTCTCAAAGTTTGTCTGCACTATCTCACCCATCTTCCCACACTGACTTCAGTACCCCAGGCTTACTCACATACTTACACATTTGCACATGCAACAAATCATTTGTGTTCATTTGGCCATACTGTTTTCGAAGACAAGATAGTTGCTCAATGTCTTTATGTTTCCCACATGACTATCAAGCTACTTTAGAATATAAAGACATTAGCAATTACAATAACAATTGTTCTGTGTGCTTGGCAAGCATGTATTTGCTATTATCTGTCATTACTATTATCCTTAGACTAAAGAGCCGCCAAGCCCCGCAGTTCCTAAATTAAAGCTGTGGCTGGCTACCATGGATAGATCGATTAGGTATTTTATATCAAGAGATACTAAGAAATTGTCTCTTACTTGCACTCGGTGCTAGATGAGGGCGAATCTCCTTATGTACATGATGTTGGTGCAGAAAGTCTCACTGCTCTCTCTACAACAGCAGTATCACTACAACTACAGTATAACTTGTGATATAATAAAAACCCACACAGCAAATCTTTCAGTGTTAATGAGTGTTGATGTCTCAGTGACAATTATTTTATTATCAAGTGTATAAGTGTTGATTGGTGTGTTGTTTGTCCACTCATAGAGCTGATATGGCTCTGGGGCGGCTGTTCAAAACTGTCAGAAGTGTTGAATTAACTCTGATGGATGTGGACTTATATAAACACTGGCACAGTGTTGATTTTTATCCTCTCAGAGTTAAACTGACACTGACGTTTTTGCTGTGCAGTTTCTTATTGGCCCTCCATGCTCACTGAGGGTGTGTAACCTTTATATACCTCCATAGACCAAGTCCTAGATACTCATTGCTCTGTACATATTGTACATGCTCTATCACCACACCTACAACCCCTTATCTTTATCTCTTTCTGGATTACTCATTACTGTAGTGTTGGATGAGGGAGTGTAGCCCCTCAAAGACCTCCTCCTCACCCCTCCTCAATGCTGGTGCAGAGAATCATTCAGTCACTCTTTCTCTACTTGCTCTGTACCTACATCTCTAACCCAAGATATATCAGGTCACAGTCCTAATCTCTTACTTGCACTCTGTGCTGGGTGAGGGAGTGTAGCCCTTGTAGACTTTGTCCTTGATGCTGGTGCAGAGGGTCTCGTTGCGGTCGGTGGGCAGCAGGGTCCCGGGTCGGGTCAGCAGGCCCAGGTTGTGGTAGAAAGTGTTACGCTGCTCAATCCCATCCTCAAGGAAGAAACAGTGACCCAAGGTGTCGTAGCCCACGGTGTGCTTCACCTGGGTCAGAGAGAGAAGAACTTAAAGGAGAAGAAGTATACATTTTTAAAAGCTTTTAAATGCTTTTAAATGTAAATACCTTGGAAATATATTCTTAAAGAAAGTTGTTATAGAAAGTGTATGTTTAAGTCTATCTTAGAATCACTGACTTCCAGTCATACTGAAAAAAAAATCATTGTACATTCCAGCTGTCAGATGCGTTTGCCTCTTAGAATACTTAAAATTCCTACCAGACAGAAAAAAAATACACTTTTATGCTTAGAATGCAACATACTTCATCAAACTAGACTGAAACTTTGTGGTGAATGATGGTATGAAGACAGTTGCTGAAGAGCATACACAACAAGAGAATATTAACATTGTCCTTGCGACAGAAGGGAAACAGGAAAAACAGTCGAGTCAAACAATGTTATCCGAAAGTTAGTAAATTCCATTTCCTCAATGCAGCTAGGATGAATGCTTTCTATCCTCAAGGACAAAAGTTAACCCATCACCGTTTGACGTCAAGAGGGGACATAACACACACACATGCAAGCAATCTTGTACAGCACACACAAATACAGAAACACACACACACACACACACACACACACAGACAAAGACATTATGATTTAACTGTTTACCAGACGTACTTGTGTGAACATGAGAGGTAGATTCTCTCCTCATGTGATTTTACATATCTATAACAAAGTCAATAAAAACATCTACATCTGCCCAAGGTAAAGAACAAATATCATTCTACCTCTCTCCAAAGAGACTGTAAGACAGAGGATGGTAGGATAGAGAAAAGGATAAGATGGGAAGGACTGAAGAGAGAGAGATTAAGGAGAAGAAGAAGGGAGAGGAAGAAAAGGAAAGGCGGAAAGAAGCCATTACAGTAATCTAGTGATGGACGCTGTAATTGATGTGCATTTAACAGCCAGAATCACATGGAACTCATTAGCAAGAGCTGTCTCATACATCCTCCAAACATACCGATGTGCCTACAGCTCTCTTTTCGTCTTTCTCACAGACATTAGACACACACACACACACACACACACTCTCTCTCTCTCTCTCTTTACTAACCAGCAGTCCGTTGGTGGCATGGATGCTGAGGCAGCGAGAGAAGGAGTGGTGTATGGCGAGTCCTTCCACATAAGTGGGCTCCCAGTAGCCTCCCCTCTGGTCGACGTCCCCGCACAGGTGGAAGTGGAGGGGGTAGCGGCCTCTCTCTCCCTGCTGGCCCATGTTCCTCAGCTCCACCTGGGACAGATGCACCGACGAGAAGTTCCCAAAGATCTGAAGGTGGGGGGGGGGGGGGGATAAGGGGAGCAGAGGAGGGGGGAGAGAGAAAGAGAGAGAGAGAGAGATTTAAAATCAATCGAGTAAAAACAGTGAGCTATTATATACCACAAAGTAAATAATGCTGGCCTTGCGGAGGGTAACACAAGGTTCGTATTATGTCTCAAAAGTAGGCTAACTATTTATCCACTCCTGTCCCATTGCAATGTTTGGGTCTATAGTGTTATTCTCTTTTTTGCCCATGGTCCCAGTAGGATATGAACTATAGCACTGTTGGCACCGAGCTCCACTGAATCAAACAGGGCCAAAACCACTGATGTTCCTCTTCATGAATAGGAGACGTGTTATAGAGGCATGAATTAAATGCTAAATATGCACAGGGATGCACACACGCAAAACACAAATGAGCTGAGGAACAATTAAACTTAAATATCAATGTCAACAAATAAACCGAGACACACAAATACACTGTACAATGCTCTCTTGGAGGTCTTTTGTGGGTACGGCATAATCCACACTGTCTGGTTCCTGTTAAGGAGGTATTGGCCAATCCTTCCATCTAACTGTAACTCACCCACTTCATACACACACACACACACATACACACACACACTGTACATACCAGCCAGCTCTCTCTCTTTCTCTGACACACCCAGAAACCTCTCTCGCTCTCCCTTTCTCTCTCAAACACACGCACACACACACGCACACACACACACACACACACTTGGACACCAGACTGGTAACTGATGAGCAACAAGAGGGTTCATTTTGTTGAGCGTAAGGGGGGCAGTTACATAAAGCCTGAGGAATGTTACTGTGTATTTACCACCAAAGTGAATGAAATTGTAACTATCACTAACCAAATGACAGTGAATAAATATACATTATTATATACAACGCACACATGTAAGTCAGGGAGCCTGTGATGCTCCTGTTGTCACTGTGTTTGACCTTAATCTGTCTGCAGTGCTTCACTGTTCACAAAGGAGATTTATAGACTTTGTGTCTTATGAAGAATAAGTGGCATCCAAGCAAATGAGAGCTTGGCATGAGGAGAGAGAGATGAGACGGAGAGAGAGAGAGAGAATGGGAGATTAGAAGTGAGAGAACTAGGTCAAGAAAGAGAAAAGGAAAAGAGCTCTTCACATAACGTACTGAAAGGGAACATGAATACTCTCCCTCATTAAGGACGGTGTATAAATATATAATGTATGCACCTTTTAGCTCAGCAATATGGAAATCGTCACGCAGATTATAGCAGACACAGTGACCTTAAATGAGGATTTTTAAGTTATACTGAAACACGCAGACACATACATCAGCAAAAACAGACACGCGGCACAGTCTAAACACAGAGCCTATGCTGTAAACACACACACACGCGTCACACACACATACACACACCTTGATGTGGCCTCCGTAGGTGTCGTGGCTGTAGAACTGGCACCCGTTGTTTCCATAGCAGGAGTTTTCCATTTCTCCGTAGATGAGAATGTTCCTGGAGAGCAGAGCCACTTCGGCACGCATGTCCACCCCATCTACGATCTCTCCGACGTGGTTATACTGAGGCCTCCCTGCCGCACACACATATCCATGGTGACACATTACAGCTTACATGCATACCAAGAGGTGGAAGGGGCTCGATGATCAATCTGAAAAAACCCCTGGTACAGCATTGGACAAAGCTGATGAAAAGATGCAAGTCATTACTGAGCATGAAAACAAATGTCAATCTCCGCCATGCGTCTCGTCCAGAGAAAGCAGAAAGAAAATAAACACTGAATAACAGCACAGCAGATATGAAATCTAACAGCAACATTCAACACCATTTGGCTTGAATTTGTTGTGGAACATTCCTCAGGTGGTACAAGACAAACTGCTCAACGTTTGCCGTTAAAACAAAATCAAAATGTTGCAACAAATGGGTAGTGGCACTTTAACTAAACTGAGGTATTGTATTTCTGAAAATGGCGTGCCTCCAACTGCCAACTACAGGAAGTATGCTTAGCAGCACATACACAAACATAAACAGACAGCTACCCACACTCCAAAAAAACCCAATCAAAATAATAGAGGAGTAGAAACACAAACTAATCAAACACACATGAAACACAAAATAATCAGCTCTTCGACGATGCAAAAAGCAGCCACCTTGCCCATAGGGTGCAGCTGCCACTGAAATTGCACAGCACTTCACCAGCTGCTCAGCCCTTCCTCACGGCAAACACACAAAATCAGGAACACACACGCTAATACCCCCTCCTCTCCCTTCAGGAAGGGAGTTGGTAATTGTTGACAACAGAGGAATGAGCTGAGGAAACATTGCTGACAGACAGATGGACAGAGAATAACAGAGTATTAGAGAACGGGGAACAGAAGAAGGTGGGGGGGACAATGATTTCAAATCCGTACAAGCTGCTGTTACTATCAAAACATAAACTGACAATCTCTTATTATCTTTTGGTAATCTTACATCACCGTAACAGCTGAACATAACATATGATCCATCTGATCTCAGGATTAGCAGCACTGCTAATCAAATTAATCAACTGCAGTAACAACTTGGTGTAAGATCTTATCAGCTTGCTGGTTCCACTGGTATATCAGCCTGGAGTCTCCAAATGAACTTTAATCTAAAATATGCTGTCCAAAAAACCTGTGTAGCTTTGGATAAATTGATATTTACATTGACTGATATTACAGGTACATTTTGAGCTATCACTTCTTATTTTAACTCGTCACAATATTAAGTAAAAAGTCCAGACATTCCCCTGTTGTCCATCACGCTCCATTTCCCACATCTCTTCCTTACTCTCTCTCTATCTCTCTGTCATTTTACATTTTTTTGCTGGTGTACAGTGATAGCTCTCTGTTTATAAATGGTGGAGTCAGATTACAAGACACACAGACAAGCAGCAGAGGACAAACACACACACTCATACCCCCTCCACACACACACAAAACCAACTTTAGCTCACTGGAAGCCACACACACACACACACACACACACACACACACACACACACACACACACACACACACACACACACACACACACACACACACACACACACACACACACACACACACACACACACAGCTATATCCCCTCTCACCTTGTATCCTGACCTGCCTGCTGGTGCAGTGAGGGCAGAGCAGCAGGGTAAACTCCTCAGCCTGGTGCATGGAGTAGTCTGTACTGGCAACCACAATTTGATCCCCAGGTTGCCAGGTCTGCTGCACCTCATCCTGCAGGTTCAGCACCACCTGGTCCACTGCATCCACCTGGAAGCCTGAGATGGGGAAACCTGGTGGGAGCGAACAACAACCGCAGCTTTATTTTATAGAAACATGAGAGGCAGGGAGATCTGGAGCGCAGTATAACACTAAACAGGGCAAATTGCTATTTCCAATAACTTTTCAGGAATTTAGGAAAACCTTTATCTTCAACATTGACACACATGCTTTTTTTTTTTTTTTTAAATTGTACAACAGAGTTTTATCTGGTATCATAGGCCATAGCCATAAAGGATCTTGTAAACCCTCACAAGAAAAAAAAAGAAAAAAGAAAATCCCCTCAGCTTTTCACACCAACAGTAGCAAAATCTTATTACACTGAGACTGAGAAACCTAATAGAAGAACAATAGAGTGATAAAAGAGTTTTTTAGCTGGCGCTCATATTATTCCCAAGTCCCAACCTCCATCTAATCTGCACAACCCTCAGATGGGGAGACAAGACAATTAGACGAGAGAACAAAAGATGAATAGTAATTTGTACGTATTTCGACACCACTGTGTATTGAAGGGTGAAGTGAATAGTAATTTATTTCCACTGAATAGTAATTTGTTTCCAGTGAATAGTAATTTGGATCCTGGCCGCTGTATGGCTCATTAACCATGGACACATTTAGTAAAGAAATACTAATTCTGAACGAATATCAGGGAAGAAATCTGTATATTTACAGCAATTATTTGTACTGTTCAGTTGTAGACAGTGATCAAAACCTCAACCCTCTCCCTATCAACAAAAACTTTAGGTAATATGAGAAAAGGATACAACTTCAACAAGAAAAAATAGAAATTCATTTCTTTTGATGAATCTCCTCCTTTCTCATGCTTTGTCATTTTACATTTTATGTTTTACAATGAAATGATGTAACTGTCAAAATGTGTTTTACAAGGTGTGGGCGTGCATGGCTGCATTAAATAACGGTTATAAGGAAAACAAACCATCTGACAGGATGTGCTAGTGCCTCACCCAAACCACACACACACACACCTGCCTTAAGACCTGGTATTTGTCATAACAACATGGGGACAAAACCAGTGTCGCTCACACATGCTCAGGAATGTCTTTCATGTTCATGATTGACCTGAGTACCAGCTTCTATGCTATTAAAAGCCTGTTGTTGTCAACAACGAGCTAGCAACACATTCTACAATAGACAACCTATGGAAGAAAATAGTGCTCAGTGACAAAAGCCACATTATGCTCACTATATATCGTTCTCATTTGCTGTCAACGATGAATCATACATTATTTGATTGTCAAACTGGTTTTGAACTGATTCCACCATGAGCTGCTTCTCACCGTTCCTCCATTCGCTGTATGCGGTGACGGAGAAACCCACTCCGTCCACGGTGGTGAAGTTCCTTCTGGCCAGAGCTTTCCCTCCCGTGTCGTGGTTCTCATGTTCCCTGACGTCCTCCGAACACGATGCGTTACCACCGCCTACCACTGAGACCAGAGCCCATGCCTGCCTGGAGAGAGAAAAGGAGGGATGGATGGGAGAGAAAAGTGAAGTGAGAAAGAGGTAGAAGGGAGAGGGAATGATTTTCATACGTTACATTCAAAGAGCATTAGCCACGCTTTCCAAAATCTTTCTTTTGATGACTGAGATGGCCTTAAAGTGCAGCAATAAAGCTGAATCAACATCAACACATAGCTGAGCTGCTCCCACTGCCAACTCACTGTTAACATTCATCACAGATTTACTATTAGGTCACTTGTTTCATCTTTCTCCCTAATGAAAAACGTGGCTGATCGCTGTGTGTGTGTGGGTGTGTGTGTGTGTGTGTGTCTGTGTCTGTGTGTGTATGTCTGTGTGTCTGGATTGAAGAGTTGAAAAGAGTTGACTCATGCATTGGGTTCACCTTCAATTCTGCACGCACGCACACACACACACACACACACACACACATACACACATACACACACACACCGAAATAGCCTTGACTTAATCCTTTTACAGGCTCATTGAGAAGTTACTACTTTTGCTATACTGCATCATTTTGAATAGTCATGGTATTGCTAATAATACAATTGTAGTGGTGCTTTTAAAAGGCACTTTTATTACAGTAGGACTACAACAGTTTCATGACAGTGTAGCAGTCTGTTACTGCTTGATGAATGAGAATATAACTCTCTACCATTATCAACAACCATGACCCATGATTGGTGATAGACGATCCTAACCAATATGTTAATCTGAAAATGACAGTAGCTGCATTAGCTAGCGGCAGAGCAGCAGTTAGCAGACCGGTCCAGTATAGGGAGCTGAGAGTGAAAATATAACAGGACATTCATGTCATTCTTATGTAATATCTTACAGATGGGACAGTTAGTCAGACAGACACACACAGGGTGTGACCTCGATTGAATAATGAAGTGTGTGTGTGTGTGTGCGCCCATCATTCAGAGTGAAATCTGGTGCAGGAAACCATGTGAGGATGTGTAAGGGAGAGATAGTGCAAGTCTACCACACACAACCCACTTCCACTAAGACCACAGAAGCTACGGGCCATAATGCACACACACACACACATTAAACTATTCGCTAGTGTAATGGCCTGAAGGGAGAGGATGGAAGAGGTAATGGCTGTGAAGAGATGAGAGGATGAGAGAAGGTGGGAGGAAGATGGGTGGTGAGAGAGGAGCGGGGGATTGGATAACAGGGTGAATGGCATAAAATAATGGAAAAGACAAAGAGAGGTAGAAAACTAAAGAAAGGAAGTTATGTAATTATTAAATTGCGGACAGAGGATTTCATGAGGAATGTTCTTATGGCTCAGTGGGATAATTTTTACCACAAACAAAACATTAAAATACAACTTTTTACTTCTTTCTTTTTGTTGCATGCCCTCCCTTCTCTTTCCATTAAACACTATCGTATGAAGCAGGAATGTCAAAATAAAAAATTAAATGAGATTAGAATGATTAAATGAGAGGGAGAGACTGAAATCATTTCTGCAGAGGAGCTGGAGGGTGTGGATGGCGAAAGGGACTGGGCGTGAGTTTGAGGGTGTATGTCTTAAAACAAGGCATTGTACTGCAACTCGCTGGCTTGGACGTTTCAAAACGTCACGCCTTTAGCTTCTGAAGCATGACTTCTTGCAGCTTTATCCGCCAGCATCAGCTGAACAACTCCAAAACAACCTCAAAGCCTTTTTGCCATTCCTGGATATCATAACATTTTGAGACTATTGCATGACCTTAAACTTCTTATCAACACTAACTCTCCCCGACAAATATGACCTTCTCGCAGCTTGTAACCTTTCAGAAACCTTCACTTTGTGTTACAATACACACATCAGCCTCATAGTGTTGGACTAAGAGGATTTTGGCCACTACACAGCTGGGACATTCTACATACCATCTCCATGACCCATTATTCGATTTCTGGTAAATGAGAATGATTATGGGCTCACCCAGTCAGAAAAAAGAGCAGCCACAGGCTAGAGGGATGGTCAGTTTTTTGTTTTGTTTTTTATCTCTGGCCTCATATTTGGCAGGCGGTTTCAGCACAAGTCTCACATCTCTACTGAGGCAGAGCTTGGCCCGTTTCACACAAAGAGTGCCAGAGGCAGTTTCCTAGATTCACCTTCACACTAGCCTCTCCAGCTCAGTTTCATCAGGTACGATGATGGATCTGTAGTCAAGCCAGCAGCTCATGCCACAGTTGTACACAGTACAGCAGTGGCAAAACACAAGCTCAACCCCTTGGAGGAGCTCTCCCTGGAAACCATTTCCACATTTGCTGTCATAAGTAAATGTGGACCAGGTATAATCTACTATGACCGCCAGAATGACTTAAGATTCAGAATCTTTAGAGACCCCCTGAATTGGTAGTAGAAATTAGTGATGCCATTCATTTCCAATATGTCACTGTGTTTATATCTGTCCCTATTCATAACTAACTAGTCCTGCCAGCACAATCACAGCCCAAACACATTTTCATGTAGATGAAAGAGCCCCTGTGCCAGGCTACTATGCACCCCACCGACACACAAACAGGATCCATCTGGGGATCCACGCTGCCCTGTCATTACAGACCCAGTGTGTGGCTCTCTGAGGGTTTTCCTGCTGGAGAAAATCAAGAAGGCCTCTTTCTGTCCTTGGGCTGCTGATACGCAGCCTGTGTATATGTGTGTGTGTGTGTGTGTGTGTACACTTTATGTAAAACAGACATAGATAAACACAAAAGTTAGAGGCACACATAGGAAGCAGGAGAGAGTATAAATACAATTGTTTATTTTCACTCTCTCTCCTTTTGGCACATGCCCAAATTGACGTGCATCAGCCTTTTAACGGCCTCATTGTTTGACCAGTAATGACAACATGTGGAGGCCAGAGGTGAATTCAGTAAAGACCAGCAGAATGTGTGTGTGAGTGAGTGTCCTCCTGATAGATGAAAGATGAAAGACAGGAGGGTCAACAGGCACGAGGCAGGAGCCAACACACCTTTTGATGTGTCTGCCACAGGAAGGAATGGTTGGAGCTACTGTTGTCAATTTATGAAGGTCTCTTGGTCTGTGAGTGTGTGCTTGTTCATATGTGTACATTTGTTGGACATTACCAGGAGCATTTTCAGGGGGTTTGACCAGCATGTTATGGCGTGCTGATGTAGCATTGGTGCAAAATAGGAAAAACGCTGGAAAAATAAGCTCCATGATCGGTTTCCTAGTATGTTCCAGCTACATTCACTGGACTCCCTCCATTCCATACACTACACATCTACATTTCATCATTACACTGAATCCTAGATGACCAATCTTTTCAGCCTAACATCACTCAGTCTAACACAGTATGACTTTAACAAGACATTAAACTGCATGCTGTCTCATAACTACATGCTATGTGTATCCACTGTGTATGTGTATCCACGCGGCCATCCATAGCTGACACGTAAATGTCCAGCTGAATAAATGATGAAAGGATAAGAATAGTGTACACACGCACATTTTTTAACACAGACAGGGCCCTGTCTTGTGATCCATTTAAACTGCCGTGCTCTGGATGTGAGTGGATTTGGGCTGAGGACCTCTGTGTTGCCTTGGCACCCACCCCCAGAGGCGAAATGTGACACTGGAGAATCTGGCGTAGCACTTGGCTTTTCAACCAACCAGGGACCAGGCCAGGCTACAAATAACTCTGACTGAAATGCTGTTCTAAGACTTTCGGGAGAAAAAAGAAGTGTGTGTGTGTGTTTGAGTGACAGTGACAGACAAGAGATCTAATGTCATGTACAACTATAATCCAATTTGCTCCTAAACTTTATGAGCAAAAACAAACTTTATGAGCAAAAAGAAAGTTTAACTCTGTGTGGATGAGGCTATACCCTCTGTCGAACATCCAGTATTTGTCCTTTGAGGGAACACAAGCATGAAGGACATTAAATCTCCTGAGTCAGCAGATTTCGCACAAATCCAGGAAACTCCCTGACCATAACCCCATTATCCTCCACGTGCTTCCTCTCCTGGCAGAACACGACATAGAGGAAATACAGGGGAAACAGGGAGTGGAATGCATCGCAACGATTCAGGGGGATATGCAGGATGAAAAAGATGATCATGAAAGAGGCCGTTTTTCCAGGGAAGACGGAGCTGGAACGAGATGCTGGCAATGGCACTGAAGGACAGGGTGTATCAGCCTGTCTGTCAGTCCAAGTGTTGAGACTTAAAAGACAAGGGGAAAAACTTGAATGGCTAAACAAAAGACTCATAAACCATCATTATCACCCCTAGGAGACGAAGAGTAAACAAAACACTCCCAAAGACAAGCAGACAACAGACACCATGTCGTAGAGAATGAACACAAACTCTCTGAGAGCTGGCACAATCAGTGAGACATTTGAACCACAAACACACACACACACACACTCTTTCAGTTTGACAACACACATATGCCAAAACAGTGACGCACACAGATATAAAACAATCAAGACATTTTGAATGTGTATTTTCATGGAAGCCTTTGATTTGAAAGACCCTCATAGAGATCCAAAGGCCTGTTGTTATGATTTCTGTCCCAGCAGTCATTATTTAATCAAACAACTTAAAGTTTAAACATAATGACATCATTTTTATCAAGAACAAATATGTTTTTCAGACTATGAAACTGGTACACCTAGCAATGAAATGTCTTTTTATCATTTACATACTGTATATATACACACCTGTGTGGCATCTCTTATAGCCAAGTAATGGAGCTACGGCGGGGAATTGTCCTTGGCCTGGTCTCTGCCACGATGGCTCCAGCTGAGACTAAGCTACTACTAGCCAACCTCTCCACATAGCCTCACACAGCCTGACGTTAAATTAACTGGATGGATGTTAAGACAAGGAAATAAACAGTTGAAACTGGGACTGCAAAAACCGTCTTCAAAGTAGACTCACAGTAGTAGTCATTTCTCCGTTTTGTTTTTTTCTGCTAGTAGAAGCAGAGGGAGACGCAGTGCATGTAGAAGCTCACCACTACAAGTGGCTCACTTAACAATCATAAATTGATGCTTTTCTCAAATTATACATGATTTTTGTTCATGTTCACTACATCACTGTGAAAGACATTGGCTGTTACACATTCACTGCTTTAGGCTACAGGTTACCTCACATGTTTGAAGAAATGTGCAAAGACACTAACAGTAGTGTTCAAATAAATGTATTCAAACAATATAATGTAGTTGTTCATTTCTGCAAACTGGATACATCAGCCGATTTCTTGTTCTTCCACCGGAATACACAAGATAGCCAAGAAAAGAGGCCACGCTTCTTCTTCTTTGGTTTTGTAAGCAGGTCGTCTTTGGCACTGGAACTCTGAAGTCCTGTAGCTTTGACCACCTGGACAGGTGGACATGTCATTTCTGGGGTCAGACAGGACAGATCCTTGGTGTCTTTGGCTTCTTGGGGCAAAGTGGCAGAAGCCTTGCTGTCAACAGCAGCCTCACACACATTTGAGTGGATGAACATGAAGCTTTAGCCTCCTGAGGTAGGCTGGTTACAGCTTCAGCCGCCTGGTGCAGGTTGTTGGTTGCCTCGTTTTCTGCAGCCTGGATCTCCTGAGGAACATGGATTTCCTCCATCAGGCAGGTTTGCACCTTGACCTTTACAGCTTCAGCCTCCTGGATGGGTGGATGTTGAGTGCTTGATACACTGATATCCTCCAGGTTCAGGATGGCTGTTGCCTTGTCGTCTGCCACCTTTACCTTAACCTCAACCTGGATGGCTGGAGCCTCTGATGCCTGAAGGAGGTTTGTTGATCCATCCTTAAGCAGGTGAATCAGGGTGTCTTATTGTCAGGTCCAGCAGAGAGGATAGTGGTCACATTTTTTCCCTTGCAACATTGCTGGAAGGTGACAGTGCTTACAGCAGCGGCCTCAATCTGTGTACAAGAGTTGAACGTTTCCCCTCTTTTTACCAATTTCCTCCTCCTCCAGGTCAGAAAGGAACTGCATCAATTCAGAATCAATGCTGATTACTGGTTCCCATTTGTCAAGTTGGTCCAGAGTCGGTCCATGCTGTGGGGAGCAGTCAACCACAAATCTAGAGAGATCTGATGAAGCGTAGAGGTGCTGCTCATCAAATACCTCCACCTTGCATTCAACGAGGAGATTCATAATTTCCGAGCCGGATTTGAGTACTGGCTCCCACTCATCAAGGCAGCCCAGAGTAGATCCATACGGTGAGCACCGGTCAGCCACACATCCAGAGTGGTGGTCATTGTCAAAACATGATAGCAAGTAGCAAATAACTGATCTGAAGTTATATAAGGATAGGGTATTTTAATGTAAGTGAAAACTAGCGTAGTTCTAGTTTCAAGCTGGCCACCTGATTTGTTGGTGAAGCTGACCAATATAACAGCTTAACATATCAAACCCAAGTACAGTACATAAATTGTACATTCAAATTTCCAATAATTCCCAACATCTAGGCTAAGCTGATGACAACATCACACATTACAAAAATCAATAAGACTCAAGGCAACCTGCTTAGGCCTATCCATCATTTTAGTCTCAGAGGGAGTGAATCTTGAAGTGCATGACATCCACATTGCATCCCCCGCCACCCCACCCCACCCCATCCCCCAAATACACACACACACACACACACACACACACACACACACACAAAAACTCTCTCTCTGTCTCTCTCTCTTGCACACACTGAGACAGACACTAAGAAGTAGCCCACAGTGCTATGGAGCTCTAATGGTGGCTACAATGCAACAGGAAGTCATTGATTTTCAATGGAAGCCGGCAACACAAAGCTACAAATGCCAGAGCGTAAAATGTAGCAGCGCGTCGGACGAGCGCAGCTACAAACTGAAGTTCAGCTGACTTTAACCTTTTTCCATGCTCTGATGACGCGGTGAAGCGCAAACAAATCAAGGTAGTGTAGGGTCGTTATATTTACGTTATCATTGTTTATTTGCTGAATTAGAAGAACGAGTATTTGCCAAATAAAATAAAAATGAGACAAATGCAACACTATGACAGTCTGACATTATCAGTTGGTGAACCCGGCATGACAACGACATGAACCGCCAGCGACCACCTGGGCAACACTTTTCTGCTCCGTTGGCAACAGTGTAGCTTGGTACACCAGACCGTTCTGTAGCTTTTGTAGGCAGTAGTCTGAATGCACCTTAAGGCAAACACTATAAGGCAAGTTGTGGGAGCAAGATATGCAATTCTACACTTTAGAAAGTAAAGCTCCTCTATAGAGTGACATTGTGCTGCTTAAGCTTTAATTTATAGATAGCAAATCTGAGTAAGGACATAAACCATCATTTCTCACTGCAACACACTTACAATGAGCTGAAAACAGCCGCTCACTTGTAGCCGAAAAAGCTCTAGTCAATACCTTCAATACTAATCCATGAATTCATGGCTTTATTTACCTGTATTTGAGATCGTAGACATAGCTGCTGCCAAGCCTCTCTTCAATGGTCTTCTTGGTTTCCTCCAGAAGACTTTTGACAGCTGAGTCTCCTACAGCCAGAGTGACGATGCGGCCTGCCGGCAGCGATCGAAGCAGCTGGGTGAGCCGTCGACTGTCGTTGCGGGACTCGTGTGTGTCGTAGCGCTCGGTGAACAACACGGCGGCCGTGTCCTGGTCAACCACGCGCAGGTTGATGCCACGGCTGAAGTTACGTTGGAAGGCGTAACCCCCTGTGGCCAGACCGGAAGCCGGGACACTTCGGGTAAGCAGAGACCAGGAAACTCTCTCAGTACCGTGGAGCTCCAGAGTCCCGCCGCCCAGGACGCCGATGAACTTACGGCCCAGGCCGGGGACTTCAGGGGCCGCCTTGTCGTCGGAGCGCCCCACAAGGGCGATGGAGGCACGAGAGCGGTAGCGGCATTTGGGCGCACCAATGTGCAGGGCTCCACCGTCCTCTATCAGGATATGCCGTGTTCTCAAGGTTATGTTTTTGGAGCCATCAATGTTGTCTGCAAAAACCACCCGACCTGAGAAAAGTCAGAGGGAGGAAAACAGTGTTCAATCACCTGCATACTGTACGCTACATCCACAAGCGTCCTTAAACTGAACTTGATCTTATCTGCCAAACTGTAACAATCCATTTACTGTACTTATTACATTTCTAGAGGAATTACCTGGTTGTATTTTGAACAAGTGTATTCCAAATGTGAATCCATCAATATCGAAACACAAAATTCTGCTTAACAAATCATGCATCCTGATGATTGCTTACCTCCTGACTGGATGGTTAGGGAGTGGAAGGTAGCTGAGGCATCCAATCGGAACAAGTTTCCCCTCCGGACCACAACAGCCTTCTCTGGTTGGTGGCCTGGGCTCCAGCTGCTCAGGGACGGGTTGTGGTCTGGACAATTCTCTGTGAACATAATCAATCAGCGAGAAATCTGAGAAATCTATACAATCGATCAGACAGGGATATATATAAATATACTTGGAGGGTATCTGCAGCATGAACTGTATGTGCAGCAGGGTGGGTGGCCTAGGGTTAGAGAGATAGTCCTGTATCCAAACGATCACAAGTTTGATCCCCACAAGAGCCAAAGTGTGTCCATCAACAGTCATGTGACCTGCTGAAGTGAAGTGTCACCAACACTTGCTCTGGGTAAAGCGTCAGAAAGTGCTAAGCAAGAAAAACAAACTAGCAGGTTTCCTGCTTATAAATTCCTGTACAAACCATATATTTTCAGATTGCCAGTCAGCCTAAACATCTGGCTATCTAAACATCTGGCTCTTTTTTTTTTTATTGCTGATAGCATGTCTCTGTTTTCAATAGACTGTAAAATTAAAAGAATGAATAACTTTGCCAACTGAGAGAATTGCAGCATTGTGGGCAAGTCACCTGTACCCAGTGTGAATCCATACAAACAACCAGCTCTGGTCTGGACAGTGGTCCAGTGGTCCAAATCAGGAACAGAGACTAATAAAATAACAAATGAAAGGCAGAGATATCCATGCAGTACTGATATCAAATGTCAGTGTTTTAGACTTCAGAACTGTAGAGTTCTCTGAGTTCTACTCAATGGCCAGTGTTTTGCTTATGGTTTCAATAAAACTAAAACTAAAGCAGCAGTAGTAGCAGCAGATAAACTGAATTCCTGCCTCTGGGATTGAGCAAGAACTATTATTGAACTCAATCTTCTTTGGTTTTGCATTTGGAATCCATACAGCGATGTGTTGTAACACAGAGGTTGGGCACTGGGACTTGCACACTGGTTAAATAAACAATATTCAATATATTATTAATAAATCACAAAAATCTGGACCAGCAATTCCTAACACTGACCGTCCAACACGTCGCCCCCTGTGAGACTCAGGATGAGGATGAGGGTGAGGAAGAAAGCCCCGAGCGACACTCCAAAACAGATGAATGCGTTCTTTCTCTTCCGGAGGTTCTGAGCACGTTCCCTACGCTGGTTCTCCTCCGACAGGCTGAAAGTGGCTCGTCGCTCTGGAGGCGGGCCGTGGGGTTTTAACGGTGGAGGCGGTGGCGGAGCTTTGGCAGGTGGCGGTGAGCGGACCGGAGCCACCCGCCCGGGGACATATCCTGGAGACCGCTGGTGGTTGCCGTTGGGCGGAGCCACAAAGACTGGGAAGCGGCTAGGGCCATCATTAGTCGGCATGGTATATCCGTCTGCTACCTGAGAGGAAAAGAGGGGGAAAGAGGGAGAGGAGTAAGAGGCAGGTTGAAGGGTAAACCATCTGAGAATGTGGGTTAAAACAGTGGTGCCCAAAGTGGGATCCAGGGACCTACGGGGGGTCCTTGAAGACGGTCCTTGGAGTCCTCAGGAAAATGTGGAATACTTGAATTTTGCTATTAGCAGTCAACACACTGAGAGAATGTATATGAACAAATATTTCAATTAGACCTTTAATTTCCCCACTGATATCTGCACACCTACAGTATTAAGCATATCCAACTTTGTAATAAAAATCATATCTAATAACAATGTTTTGTTAGATGGGAGTCTGTGGGGACAAATCTTTACAAATGGCACAATGTGCATCTATTCAGGGGGCCTTAACAGCAAAACACTTTTGGATCACCTGGGTTAAAACATTTACATTTTCTAATCTGTGGCACAGTCAGGGCATTTCCACCATCAGTAACCTGTATGTGGATGGCATATTTGCTTCTTTTAAGGATTTGGTAAATATATATGATCTTCCAAGAGCCCATTTCTTCAGATACTTGCAAGTCAAGTAACTTTGTCCGCAAACATTTTTCAGGCTTTCCTGCAATTCCCCCAATTTCTCCCATTGATTCACTTCTGAAACAAGATCCAATTATAAAAGGTGCCATTACATGTTTATACAATGAGATATCCATGCTATAATCCCCCGATTCTTTCACATTACGTACAATTTGAATTAGATCATAAGACCTGGGAGGCTATCCTCTACAGAGTTCACCGCTCCTCCATATGTGCCAGACATGGGGTGCTGCAGTGTAAGGTGGTCCATAGGGTATATTGGTCTAGGTGTAGGCTGGCAAAGATTTTTCCTGACATTGATCCTACATGTGATAGATGTCGGCAGGCCCCAGCTGATCTTTGTCATATGTTTTGGTTGTGTCCCTCTCTCTCTTCATTTTGGGAGTCTGTTTTTGACACTCTGTCCAAAGTCACCTCTGTCCCCATTGAACCTCCCCAATTGTTGCTATGTTTGGAGTCTTGCCAGCCGAGTCACCTCTGCCCAAATATTTTTTGGATTTTGTGGCATTTTTAACTCTACTGGCAAGGCGGTTAATTCTTATGAATTGGAAGGGTCCCTATGTTCCCACGCATTCGTGTTGGGTTGGGGATGTGCTGCATTTTATGCAGCTGGAGAAAATCAAGCATACCCTACGAGGCTCCCTAGCCAAGTTCGATAAAATTTGGCAGCCCTTTTCAGAATATATAGAGATAGCATTCAAATTATTCCGCCACCTCCCGACTGAAAAACCTCTATCTCTCCCCTCTTTAGTATTGACCTTGACCTACCTACCTATCTGACCTTTGTATTTACACCACGACCTCTCTTTAACCATAACTTACTTAATACCCCCCCCTTTTTTATATATATATTTTCCTCCCCTTTTATGCATTTACTTATTTATTTATTTATTTAGTTTGTTCGTCTTTGTTGTTTGTTAATCTCTCTTGTTGTTGTAACTGTGAAGCTCCATGTGTTGTATTGAGATGTACCTGTGTTTTGTCTGTTTGATTTGTAAACCTGAAAAAACCCATAAATAAATCATATAAAAAAAAAAAAAAAAACATTTACATTTTCTGGTCAAAGGAAAGAGTTAAGAGAGGAGAATAGATAGGAGTGGGTGAATGAAGTAGTAGCCTAGAGGTCAAAAAGGAGGAGGAAGACACTAAAAAGGGACATAAAATGAGAGTTAAAGAAACAGCAGGAGACGAAGGAACAGAAAAGGGCTGATTCTGGGGAAACGCGCAATAAGCCACCAGGCATCTCGCTCATCGCCCCCAGGTAAAGATCCTGGGAGTCAGCCTGAAATTGACTATTAATCAATTCCTCTCAACCATTCAACAGGTCTTCTGGCTGGTTTGGCTCGGACGCAGTGACCTTGGCTGCTCTTGTCCACAGTAATGAAGGGGGTCTTGAATAATGGATCGCAACATTCCCGAGACTATGTTAACACAGCGAAAACAGATGGCACCAATTACAGTAGGGAAGGAGGAGAGTGTTCTGGCCCCAGTCTGTCCCCCCCTTTATTTCACACAAATGAAGAAAGTAGCACAATGCAGACCGCAACCATAGACACACACACACACACGCACACACAGAGAGGTCATACGGACACACACCTGCACATACACACAGGGTGAAAGGAAATGACATTGCAGAAAAAAAAGGCCTCCATGGCACTTTTTTTTTAAAAACCAAACACCCATGCACCACTAACCCTAACCCTAACCTCCACTACAGGGCTTCATAACCAAAATGTCAGCAAGTTGAAGCTTCATCCCTTGGTTTCGGGGCATATGACTTGAAGAATGACCCAGTCTTTTTAAGAGGTCGTTAAAACTATATAACCACAACAACTGTCCGAAACAGGCTCATTCAAACCGCAGACACCCTGTAACTAACTAATTTCTTCTAACTCATTTCAGTCCTTAGATCATCCCTCTGAAACCAGTATTGGCTTGTGTGTATCAATACTTCACACACATGCACACATGCCCACACACAGACACACAGCCGACCATTGTCTTGCCAAGCCAATTAGTCACATCTCATCATTTTACCCCAGAGCACAACAAACCTCTTCATCTCATAAAGAAAGCAATATAATCAAAGACTCCACAAAGAGGGCCCAGTCATTCATGTAGGCTACGATATAAGCTGGGCCTAAAACAGCACTTTTACCCAATTCAGCTCAAATTGGCCCATTAGAGTCTCTCTCTGAACCTTCCTTGAAGTAAATCAAACATGCATGATACTTCATTTTCATCTAAGTCATGCATGCATTCGGCAATTACATTGCTCACAAACCTTCTTTGCGTTTTCCAAGCCTTGCAGTCTGTGTCCTGCATTAGACAAGGTCAGTGGTGGCTCTGTGAATGGGACTATCCCTCTGACATCGGCCTTTATAACCCTATCTCATACTACAGAGGACCAGTGGGTTTTTTACGCTTGCCCATCATAAATTATTCACATTCCACACCATAAAAGGGCCATGCTACTGCTGGTCCTCTACTACTGTCCTGTCAAACCATATGGAGCTGTGGACTTAGTCACCTTAGGCTATTCATCGTTTGGAAATGACAATAATTACAAGACTGAGCGGTGAGCACCTCATGGACATACATCTCTGCTCTGGAGATATATGTCAGTGATTCACTATTCCCATATTCCCAGGTTGTCCTCACTTCAGAACTACTGAATACCAAACAGAAGTAGGGAAACACTGAAATCAAACCGGGATAGGCCATCACACATTCCTCAGTTGAAGAATAATCCCTTACTTTTGAAATCAACAGTGGCAGTGAACTGAATAGCAAGCCATGTGTTCCTATATTAAGTCTGAGGTATAAGCCAAAGCAATATTTCAGGACAACAACAACAACAACACTCCTACTACTACAACCACTACTCCTACTGCTTCTAAGGTGTACTGAAAGCATAAGCAGTAGCCTACCAAAGGATAAAAAAACATTTGTTACAGATTAATTCGTGACTAATGATGACTTATGGGCTTGTTTTGGCCACAGTGACTCCTCCACAGTCCACACCACCCTTTCTACGATAAAGAACTATTGCAACCCGATAATACATTTCAGAAGGATACTATTCAAATACAACAACAAAACTTTAAAATATCATGCAGGTACTAGGCAGAAATACCACAGGAGATGCTACCACAGGAGATAAAAATGCCATAACGTCTGATAAGGTCACTGAGTTTCACAGACACACTTTAGGAATATTACAGTGATTTTCGTTAGGGTTGTGGGCTATCTGTCCACACTTGACAGTTCACAAGGTGTGTGCGGGACACGTAGCAAAACTTGACTGCAGCCAAAACTTTTGGACAGCATGGACTAGCTTGAAAAACAGAAAAAGCTCTGAAGTTCACCTTGTGTTTTCTATCGCACATGCTTTAACGCTGCCGGAGCCTCTTCACTAGAACAAACAAGCCAGTGGATCCTCTATCACCCCCCAATGGTTGACAGACAAGCGGCGGAGCAGGGAAACAATGTACACGGACGGTGAGGTCGTACCTTCGGTGAGACTGTCCAGCTCCTCTCCTCCTCTGTCCATTCGCTCCGTGCCGTGCCGTGCCGTGAAAAGGTTGACCCGGTGCCGAGGCGAATGAATGATTTCTGACCACAGCCGTTTGCTTTCCCTGTCCCTTTTATATACTTTTTCTTCACATGGTGTTTTTTTTTCTGCTAAGGGGCTGTCGTCCGTCGGTCAGCCCCTCGTCCCACCGAGAGGGAAGCAGGCGCGGCTTGGGAGAGAGGAAGTGATGCTGCGTTCAGGTACTGCGAGGAATAGCGGAATTATGAAGACCGCGCGCTCACGAACGGCCCAACAAAGTGGAAAATTGGATTTAGAAAGTAGGAATTTTGTATGATCCCGAGATGTCGAGATGTGACATTTAGGGGAGCAAATAGGGTTAGTCAACAATTGATATATTATTTCTTCTTCTCCTTCTTCTTCTTCTTCTTTTTGATTTTATTATTATAGTTGTTATTACCACCATTATTATTACTATAATTATATGTTATCGTTTGACATTCTATGCACATAATTTTGTTATATACATTCATTTTCACTGTTTGTTTAACTTTTGGTCCCCTGTTTATTCTGCTGCTGCAACACAAAGTAGCTCTGTGTCGCTTGCTTTCTAATGTAAAACAACAGCCACTAAAAAAATAAAATTTTGTTGCAGGGTCTATTATGTTTTTATTTCCGACAAAAAACACCTGAATTCGCGGACAAGTCGCATTTACGACTTCCAAAATCAGAAGTAGGAACTTACAAGGAGCTCTTGAACGCAGCATGAGATGGAGGGCGAGCAGCATTGGAGGAGTGCAGGGGTTCAGGGGTGGGGCTTCACTTGAGCCACACTGCCGCCTGCTGTTGTGAGAGAAGGAGAGGAGGGGGTCTAGTCTGCCATCCGCCCTTTGGTAGGACAGGGAGTCCGACAGGCTTGTAAATAGAACCGAAGAACTGAATCTTGATGTTGTCGACGTATTAGGAATTATATTTTTTTTATAAGTTGAATTAAAAAATGCATAGGTGGAAATGTAAAATTCTAGCCCCCTCACAAACAGAGAGAGAGAGACAGAGAGAGAGAGAGAGAGAGAGAGAGAGAGAGAGAGAGAGAGAGAGAGAGTCTGCTGTGTCTAAGAAACATCATTTTACAGCCATTCCTGTTCCTTTTCATCCCTTGTTTTCTTTGCAGTCACCCAGTAGATTTTTCCCCCTTTCTCCTCTCCCATAACTTCTCAGCAGTCTCCCACTCCTCTCCTCATCCTGTATTGTTACTGCCACTGAACCTAAGCGGTAGGGTTGACCTCCTGACCTAAAGCAGTTTCAAGTTAACATAGTTTTCTTATTTGTTAAGGGGAACGGTCTGTTTGCCCCTTTTGAATATTATCTCTTAAAGTTGACTTGGGGAAAGCATTGCGTTTCAGGTAGAGACACCGGGCAGAAAATGGCATTGTCCACTATTATCTCTCTCAACATTAAAACATAGGGTAATGTGGGAATGCTGGTTGGTTCTGTGCAAGAAACACAAGCAAAAATCAACAGTTACAGATTTGAGCATATCCATATGAAGAGAGCATTCTAATTTTGAAGTTATTTTCCGTAAACATTGTAACCCGTAGGAACTCTGTAGTTAAAACTCTCTTGGTCCCATGACTCAGGAGAGAGGCATAGTGAAATAAGACTGTTGTTGACAGTAAATGCCAACCTATTATACAGTAGTCGAGCCTAATCCAAGCTTTACCAGGAAAACAATGCTCTGTTGTCCTGAGGACTTGATCTCTCTCCCATCATTATAAGAGTGAGTCCCCATCACTGCTAGAGGGTGACTCTCCATCATTACTAGAGGGGGTATTGTACCATTTTATTGTCACCAAACAATCAAATACAACAGCATGGCATTACTTATTGTAATAGTACAATATGACCCATCTCTAGCCATCATGCAGAGCTGAAATAAAGAAGCTTTATCCTGCATCTTTATCTACATCATTGTAGTGTCTTATCATATGACTGTGTTGCCTCTGTCTGACAACCCCCCTCCCCCCAGTTAGGTGGAATTCATAATAATTAATTGAGTGACTGCCTCCTTCCCATTTCAAATATGAAAACTCTATTGTTTCACATTGTATACCGCATTTCTCTATTTCAAAACATGAGTCAATTCTACAGCTTACTGTGTGCCTCTAACATGTATGGTTTATCTTTCACTGAATGCCTTCTATGTATCAGGTATAGCAGCTTTCCATGTCGTGCTGCCATCTTGTCGGGCCCTAGGGAGAAATTCAATCCACCAAAGGTCAACAGTCAGAAATTAAATTGCTTCTCAAATACCATTTTTATTTTCTATATCCATTTTAGTATAACTATAATCAATATTGTTATTACATATAAGTTCCTTCTGTAATGAAATATGCTATACAAAAGAATCTAATCAAATCATAGATGACATCAGTCAAGGTGACTGGATTGAAGTACAAAGGTCATCTGAAGCCAAAACAACGGCCTGCCTTGGTCTAATAATTGTCATACCAACAGTTAGTAGTATTAACGACTACAGTTGAGAAATAATGACAAAAGCTTGTGAAAGAAAAATCAAAATCAAAATAAACATGTCCAGTACAAATATTATTTACAAACTGAAAAGTAAAGAAAGCATGACCTTGGTTTTAAGTACAGAAAAGAAGTTGTGTTGAGTCCCCTAAGAAGTGTTTTTTTTTTCTCCATCACAACAGACCACCTGACGACAACAGTAACCAATCCTAACGGATCTTGGTCAATCTAACAAACATCACAACAACCAACCACCAGTCATCTTCAGTTCCTCTCAACCTATAGTAATCAGACCTGAAGGTTTACAATAGCACCCATGGGCTTATTGGCTAATTGTCACTTACCAACATAATTTGACCGCTTTTGTGAACACAGGCTCAGCCAATCCCAGGTATTAAAAACACCTGGAAGAAAATTACTTGAGATTTTATATGTAGTTCTGTGTTCGTTAAACAGGCCAATAGCGTTAGAGAGACTAGCCGTACGTGGCATGCAGTAGCACTTCGACATTTGCTTTTCAGGGCTGCGACAGCGCCTTAATGGAGTATTCAGTACAATGAACGCAACTGGCTAATGCTTTGTGTCGCCTCACTCAGCATTAAAGGGCAATTCAACAAACAACAATGGATCCAGAAATACCATGCAGACTGTAGGATAACAGAAAGTTAAGACAACAAAATATATGTGCAAAAAAAGGCTCCAGTTGTGTCTATGGTGACAGCCTTTAATGCTGAGCTGACTGAGCTGACGCAAAACATTTCTCCCAGTACACATGTAGCAGGATTGGTGTCCATTCGCTTTCAGTCACAACGTGTTAACGTAAAAGAAAGTTACAACATTATTTTCTTTTTAACCACATCCACTTCACTTCCTGAACTAAAAATGAATCAACACCAACCGTGTTAATGACGTTCACTGTTCAGTCCTGAATGGCATTAGTGGTATAAGTCTTGATCAGAGCACAGACAGTTACCTGCTGTCACAGTAGTTTAACTTTATCATATAAAAAGACATATCTAGAAAGATCCGATCCAGGTACATAAGAGAGATCTATAGTAGTAAGTATTATATATATATATCTTAATGTCTTCAGACCCAAATGACACAAAATGACATTGTGTCAAAATTGGGCTTCATAATAGAGTTACTGTATCAAGGCTTTATAAAGTCTGAATAGTTGCTGTTATTTTTAAAGCGGGGTCAATTGTCGTGTCCACAGAACTGTCCAGCATTTCTTTTTTCTGAAAAACACAAAGTTCATCGACTACAATGTAGTGATACTGATCTTACAGCAACAATATTTCAAGGTAAACTCAGAAGAAAGAACTGTGGAAAAACTTTTTAAAAAGACAAAGGAGTGTGAGGCAACAAGGCAACACCACGCCTTATTACTCAATGATATACAGCTACATCAGCTGCTGACAGAGCGCCATCTTGCATCATATTCTTGTGGTTTGTTACAGCAAACTGCCGATTGTACCTTTTTAAGACTAAACAGATAATGATAATAAAAAGTCTTTACACAGCTAATAGAGCTTTGGAGATGTTTCTAGATGTCATTCGTACAAAGTACACTTCTTTGTGTGTCTGTTCTAAGTCTCTGCAATATATTATACTAAACATTTGGCAACACTGGCACAGCTAGATCATATGTCAGTTTTGTCTTGTACAGTTCTCAGTCACATGTGATACGTGCAAATATTATGTATAATATAAAAAATATAATAAACAATAAAAAAAAAAAAAAAAGAAATCCATGGTGACTGCAGTGGGTAGGACCTGACCTGACCTGACAGCCAGACGGAGGTCGGTTGGGTTAGAGACAGTCCGATCCATGTTGGTCCAGTCCAGTTCCTCAGAACCTCAAAAGCCTCTGAATAGTTGGTCAGAAGTCTCCACTAAGGACCGCGGACCTTCTCAAAGGCAGCAAAAATGTGACGCACACATTCACACAGTCTTTCATACGTATGCACGCAGTATGTTGTCTCTCCGTTCTGCTGTGCACATATCCGCTCCCTCTCTCATTCACACATTACCACTATGTGCAATTTTCAACATGATAAAAAAGAACAAAAAAATCTAAAAGCAAAACAAAAAAAGATGGGTTTCCAAAGGATGAGTGTTTTAAAGTTCACAGTTGCAGCATGTGGAGTGGACGGTACTGGCAGGCCCCCGGCCCGGGGGAACAGGGCTTCCAAGGTGGAGAGGCGCTGGATGCTGAGAGAAGTCTGTCTCCGTAGACTCAGTACTACACAGCGACACACCGCTTCTACCTGCATCTTCTTGTTCTTAGACAAAAACATGACACCTCTCTCTCAATGTGTAAAATCCTTTACACATTGACCAGTCTGCGGGCTAAGGACTGTTTAAAGCGCTCCAGGTGCTGTGAACGGTTGCCCTCTCCTGCGCTTCCCTCTCCACCCTCTTCTCCATCGCCCCCGCCTCGTCCCGCTCCTCTACAAGTTGACCAGCTCGTGCGCTACGAACTGCTTGAGTCTCTCCAGGTACTGTCCGTACAGCTCCACGTCGTTGTGTCCGGCCCCCTCCACCCACAGCGGCTCCACGGGCCGCTGGCAGCGCTCGTACAGCGCCAGGCCGTGGGAGAAGTCGATGACCTCGTCCTCTGTACCGTGGATCACCAGCACCGGTGACGTCACCTTGGAGATCTTGTCGATGCTTTGAGGTGGGGAGGAAAAGG
Organism: Centroberyx affinis; assembly: GCF_046629955.1. Classification (NCBI taxonomy): domain Eukaryota; kingdom Metazoa; phylum Chordata; class Actinopteri; order Beryciformes; family Berycidae; genus Centroberyx; species Centroberyx affinis. The sequence goes on along the minus strand of NW_027281526.1, from coordinate 17,720 downwards.
AAATGGACAGTTAGGGAGAGATAAACACACACGCAAACACGCATGCACACACAGAACATGTGAAGAGACAAAGAGGAAAAGGAAGACTTGGGTTGGGTGATTGTAATAATAAACTGTGCAAAAAACTAACGACAGATGTTGAAAATGCACCACAAGCAAAAGAGGAGAAGAAAGTTCTGAGTAATGGAGAAAAGGAGCAGCTAGTCTGCCTACTGACCACCAGAGGAAGCTATTGAGCATATTTACTAAGCGCTGTGACTCATTCATAGAAAAAGACTCTCTGAATTCATCTGACACATCTGTTCATTTATGAGTGCATGTTTATCCTGCTTGTCTGTGTGTGTGTGTCTTTGTTAGTGCAAATTCATGCAACACTATGCAGTGTTTTAAATGCACGTGTTCCTCTCTGTATTTACATAACTGTGCAGGGAGCGGGTAGGGCCTTTTAATAGATGTGTGCAGCACGTGTATTTGTGTTTTCATGCACGTCACTCGCCATCTGTTTGTACAGTACACTCACTTTGGGAAGGCGTCAAAGCAGTAGGTCTTCTTGGTGTCGGGGAAGGCCACTCTCATGCCAGAGGTGAGCGGGGAGTGGAGGATGACGGCGGCGCTCTCGTAGCGAGCAGCCAGGTCCACGGAGGGCACGGTGCCAATGCTCTGGCCGTACACGATCACGTTCTCCGGACGGATGCCATACCTGGGAGAAGGACACAGAATGTCAGAATATCACGGTTTCACTAAAGATCAAGAACAGGGGGGGATTTACACTAGTCACCGGCCAAGCGGTAAGCTTGTCTATGCTACCAGACGCTGGCAGGCACCCAATCAGACCCTTTCTATTATTTAAAGCATTTTGGCTGGTAAAATAGTGAGAGTGGCTGTATTTTTTTTTTTTGTTTCTCCCATTTCCATGCTGTTCCATAAGCAAACACACACCTGTGTGCCAACAAAGCCTTACTCACACGCTATTATCAGATAAAACGTCATGGTACAGTGATTCACTGATTAACCTATATAGCCTTCTGAAAGAAGCGCCCGTACACACACAGACACACACACACACACACACACACACACAGACATGATACAGCCAAGGTCCACTGAATTTGGCATTCTATTGCCTCCAGAAGCAGATGAACAGAAGACCACCACTGGAGCCCCGCCGTGACTTGGAGGGGAAACTAGAACACAGCAGAGAACAAAACTAGGAGAAAGAGAGCGAGAGCGAGAGCGAGAGCGAGAGCGAGAGAGAGAGAGAGAGACATCGACGGTGACACTGGGGTAAGGGAGAAAGAGAGAGAGGGGGAAAAAGGGAAGAGAAGACATTCCACAGCTGATTATGGAGAACGTGACCCACTCTAGCAGGCAGTCAGCTGACGACCTGAAACTTAGTCCGAGAACACTGCATCACTGTCTCTACCACTGTTGGACATTGCATAGTAAACAACCCTAACAGGTCTGACACAATCTCTACACTACTCTACTATTATAATTAGGAACACTAGCATTACAGACTTAGCATAGACTCTACCACTGAAGCACAATAACACGCTGTGATGAACAATGCATTAACCAAAGTCTGACACAACCGCAACAGTGCTGTGATATATTATTATCATTAGGAACTCTACAATCACAAGTCTGACACAACCTTTGCAAAGGAACGCCTGCAGTGATGTACTGCCATAAAGGGCTTTAGGCCTAACTCAAGTGTAAGAGTCAATCTCAATCGTGGCAGATCCACTTCAGCTAGGACATGGAAATGTACACACACACACACAGTCAAATTTGTAGACAGTCATTTAACAGCAATGTAGGAAGAGTTGGTGTGTGAGCTGGCCTTCACAAAGTATAAATAGGGGTGAAAAATACTGGCACGGCATGGGAAAGCCTTGCTGCGGTGTTAGATCACCATTAACCCTGGAGGTTGGCTGAATATGTTATAGTACACACAATTCATGGACTGAAAGCCTGACTCGATAATAATAATAGTAACCAACAATTTGGAGGTTTAAGAGAGATGAAGGAGAGTGGGGCTGATAAGTTCAACAGCTTCCAAAAACATCAAATTTAGACAGCTGTTTTACTATTTCTTTGCAGGTAAATGCCACTATATGACCTATCATGTGCTGTGTAATCTGAAATATATTGTCATCATAAAAACAAAAGCTCAATCATTGTGAACACGGAATTCACTAGAGATGTGCAGGAAGCCCTCGATCCCAAAGATAATCCTCTTGCCTGATGACAGCGGGACAATTAAGATTTCTACCTTTATCTGGTTCAGTGTTCATGTGATGAAAAAACAAAAACGGAAAGAGAAAGTGCTAACAGCCCCTTCTCGTCTTGCTAGCTAAGGTGTAGATAACTGGGCTAAAGGACAGTGATCTTGCAGTAAGAGCCACCCCACTTTTCCTGTTGAGCTGTGAACAATAGCTTGAGGGGAAGGTGAAAGGTCAGTAAACTGGTTAGAGAGGAAGTAGGATAGGTCATACAGTCTTTTCTCAGAACCCAGGATAAAAAAAAACCATTTCAGAGATGACTCTGCCATTCTGGTAAGTCTAACCATGGTTTACGGGCTGATGCTCAATATTAATCCTGCCCAGGAGAGATGAAAGTAAATCAGTTGTTTGGTTGCTTACTTTCCACACTCACACACACTCACACTGCTCACAAGCAGCCTTGGATCTTAATGGATTCTGAATTACTTGTGACTTTGCTCCTATTATTAGGACCCTACAACCCCATCTTAAAGTTGAACGGGGGACAGCAATGCCTCCAGCTGTGGCCTGTTAACTTCACGTCAAAGATTAGAGCTTGTCTTGTCATTGTAGTCTTGCATGTTTGTTGTCATCTGTTATGAACAGTTTAAACAGTGCAGGCCTAGAGCAGACTTTTATCTTTAAAAGGATAATGCTTATCTTGTTCATGTTCTCCTCCATATCAGCGATATCAGGCCACTACAGCCTGGCCAATCCCGAGACACACAAACACAGTCACCACAAGGATGTCACAACACTGTGCAGCCAATGCAATGTTGATATGGGGACGGTAAATTGAAACCATCTGACAGCTTACTCATGGCACATCAGGCTATACAATATAGGATAGCAAGCGCAGCAAGGCCAAACCAAGCTGAACATGCTCTACTTACATCTTTAGGTTTTAGGGATTTAGCCAATGCTCTTATCCGGAGCGACTGAGCGGGTATGGGGTGTTTTGCCCGAGGACACACGCTTATGAACACAGTGGATGATGCGAGGATCGAACCTGTGACCTTCCAGTCACGAGACAGCGTCCTCTAACCACCATCCTACACTGCCGCCCCCTGCCCCCTCTGGTTCTATCAACCGTTGTGGCGTGTGCTGAAACTAATCCGGGTAATGCAAAGGCAATGTAAAGAAAAAACAGCTTGTCTGGGATGACAGGGTGCAGGTCAGATCTGTGGCTGCACTAGTGTTAAAGCGTACCACAGCAGGCCTTGACCAGCCCAACTGGACACAGGATGAATCCTCGGACAGGCTAGCACTACTCCACTGTTTACTCCACTGAATTTGAGCTCGAACAGACTTCACCTAGCCACAGCCAGCCATGCTCTGTGGTTACACCCCTCCCCCAAACCTTCATCAATTTAGTCTCCTGACACAAATCCAATCTATTATGCATCACATCCTCTCTCTCTCTCTCTCTCTATCTCTCGCCCCCTCTCTCTCTCTCTCTCTCTCAGCTGCCCACCTCTTGCTCCCTGCAGACCAAAAATATTCTCATCGCACAACAGTCACTATGATATTTTAAGAAATTCTAAACATCTGTATGGCAATTTTTTCATAGATTGGCGTACCATCTGTACTACAGCAGCGGGATATTTTAGTGAAGCCTTTACTAATGATCTCTTATTGTGCTTTGTACCTTTCCACTCATTTCCTCCCACCGTGTCCTTGCCTATTCACATTTGTAAACAAAACAGCTGAGCTGAGATCACAGTGTATAGCTCCACGTTCAAACACCTTTCACTAAAGTCAGTAAGAATGAATGGAATATTAAGACGGTGAGAATGAGAGAGCCAGGAGACTTGTAGACTTGCTCGTTGTGTACCCAGCAAATACCATTACTAGGCCTGGTTCCTGTCTCTGTGCTTAAGGAGGTCGGCCAGGTGAGTGATTGCACTCCACCCAAATGACTAGACAGACACAGCAGCCTTTGTCTACTGGCCCGATCAGCCGATGACAGGAGAGGGAAAGAAAATAATTCATCTACACAGTGGGTTGCCCCTCTGTGTGGCTGTGTGTGAGTATTTGTGTGTTAACGGCAGAGAAGAAGGATGATGTTTTGATTATGATCAATACGATGATTGACCAGGATGTGAGGGTTTTTTGTTTGTTTTTATTGCCCACAGTATGGGAAGGCCTCAGTCTGAAAGCTCATTGGAAATCGGTTGCTAGGCTACCAGTCAATATTAGACTAGCAGGATTGACTGCTGGCCCGCCTCCAGTTCAGAGTGAAAAGAAAATGATACAGCGCTATTCTGTAGTGGAAAATACACACACACACACAGTGTATGTAAGAGAGAGGAAATGGGCTGATGGCTTCTGTCAGCTGGTCCTACTCTCTCTGTCTCTCCTCTCGTCAATAACTTTTACCCTCTTCTCCTCCTCGCTCTCTCTCCATGTGATAGTAGTTGAGCAAATGGTACACACAACACACACACACTCCTACTGACAGTATGCGCAATCATTAGTATTATAATGGAGGCCGCGTGTGTGTGAACCTGCTGACTCATATAATATCTGAATCATCTGACCGGCTTACTGCTCAGGTGAAGGGAGTGCCTCTCCTCTCCTCCCACGGCTGAACAAAAGAGAGTGTGTGTGTCGGTGTGGTTTTAGGCTCCAGAATCTGGCCAAGTAGGTGCGGGTAACAGTTAGCTAAACGCCAATTGGCTGCCAAGGAGAACAGTAAAACAGGCTATACAAGTAGGCCTATGTAGATACTCGGGAGGAGGTAGATTTGTCTGTGTTTTCAAAATCTCAAATTCTAAAAAACCCTGAAAAATTACAGAAAGACACTGAGACAGTGACACAGGCAGAGAGAGAGAGAGAGATATGAGGGCCATTCTCTTCTTCAGGCAGTGCGTCTGATCTAACATGAGAGCCATGCACGAGGGATGTAGACAGTCTACTAAAGCGAGGCCATGCAGAGGGGCCTTTTGATGTGATAAACACAATCTAGTTGATTCATGTTCAGCGTCAGGGTTAAAAGGCTGGGTTGTGCCCTCTTTCTATCACACAGACACTCAATTAGGAGTTAGGTGCAGACACCATCAGGCATAGTCACAGGCAGTTAAGCCAAACAGAAAATAAGCAGGAAACAGTAGCCTAATAGCAGAATTATTCAGACATATTTTGTTTTAAGCACTCCTCAAGCAGCAGCATGAGTGGGATGGTGCTCCCCCAAAATAATAAGTGTCATGACATGATGGGGATTCAGACTTGCAACTTAAGTGACATGTTTTCCCTGACATAATTGGTATTAGCATTCCTAAGATCTCCAAAAGACACACAATCTTGCAAGGAATTTATCATGACACAGTAATAATCTGCAGCTGGAGGGGGGTGGGGGGGTGAAGGTGTAGAAGTACTGTAACATTTACTGTGTACTGTCCTGTATGTAATGTTTAGTTTTCCTTTGAAATTTAAAATTAAAAAATACATTAATCATCTGCTACATATCAAGTCTGACACCAGTTGATAAAATACTGTATAAACTTAAACATGTACTTTCAAAAAGCAATAATCATAAAAACACTGCTTATCTAAACATTACAACACACTCGAATGTGATGGCGAGACTCTGGGCAGCACAGCTGACAAAACATGATATTATGGTAATTCTGACTTAACACTGTAGTTGTAAAATTAGTTACAATATAATTTTTTTAAGACTACTCTTAGGTCTCTTAAGTCTACATTACCTTTTGATATAGATTAAATAGTACTCTACACACACAGCCCAAGACCAAATACAAATATGCAAAATGCGCACTCTTATCTATAGAGTATAGGCATGTGATACAAGACAGCCAGGTCTGTGTGTGAGGCCAACTCTGTATGGGATAGTTCTGTCCTTGACCTAATGCTAAAAAGTAGCCTGTATGTTAACTGCGTATAGACTTAACGTAGCCTAATAGCTGTACTAATGAGTGGGCCTCACTGTGTGAATCTGTGTACTTAGTAGACCTGACGGTGTGACTCCAACTGTACAAGTGCGTAACAAGGCATTGCTGAGAAAGAACAAAGAGTGCTCAGTCACCTAACCCAGTTCCACTGGTCATTAGTTTGACAGCCAGAGGGTAGCTTATAGACTAACTCAATATCGCTGAGGGATCGTAAACCACGGGACAGCTAGGCACGGGATACCTGCACATACGCTTCTACACATAAGTTGAAACCTTGTGAATCTCAAGTCATGTCCTGGTTCCTGGACGCCCATCATCTGATCTTCAAGAGTTTTTCCCAAGACTTTATGCTACACTGGGATTGGACCGGGTGACTGGGATACTCCTGAGAGAAGACCCAATGCCTGCGCTCCCTTCTGTTGACAAGTGGCTGATTCACATCATGCATAGACACACAAAAGTCGGTTAGAGCTATTACAACTCTGAAAGCTCTATCGTCTCTGACGATAGTAGGCAAATGATCACCTTGTCTGACATAAGTGTAAATGTGTAGTTGGCCTAGGCAAATCAGTTAGCAGCAGTTTGGACGTGACTACAGTCTTAGTGCTGTTATGCAAGGGTGAGCCCAGCCTACTTCAAATAACAGTTGAGGATTGCATGACTAAATATCAATATTACTGCCATTATTATACATTAACACATGCCAACAAATTATGATCCTATATAATAGTCAAGTTATATTCACATTTTAGATTTTGTGCGGGCGTACACAGACCCAAGTGGCGAGGAGTGCGCATCACAATTGCATTTCTGTCTGCTTTCATGCTCTTCTGAAATCAGGTATGGAATAATAAGTGTGCCACGCAAAAAGCAATAAAGCAATGATTACGGCAGCCTTCAGGCACAAAAACAGATTGAGTGATGCATGTGTGAGTGTTTGTCTGTACTACAGTAGGTGCTGTCTGTACTGTAAGCCACAGCAGACAAACTTGCTTATCAACTCAATGTCAAAGTAATTGAGACAGATCATACTCTTTATTAGGCCTTAGGTTACAGTTGAAAGGGATCCAACCCCTGGTTATCAAGTTTGTCAAGTGTGACTTGACTGCTTTCTGCAGCTGAATGCAGGCTGACAGAAGCAAAGTGACAAAGACCTCAAGGCTGTATGCGGAACATCAATTAGCAGGCCAAAAAGACTGAGACAAACAATATAAAAAGACCCATTTTTTGTCAATACACTAGATTGATAACAAAAGCTTTCTGAATTGAATTCAAAATGACTCAACACCAGAAAGATTTAGCAGTTAGAAGAACTCTCCTCCAATCAAAGTCTTTGGAGCTGGGGACCAGCCAATGAACGCAGAGGCCAGGCCACACAGTGTGCAGAAAAATAATCAGACAGGGAAGAGGAGGCAGCAATCGGGGCAGTGTGTCTGAAAAGCACACACAAAGAGACTTCACGACTGAGCTTCCATGAAAATAGTAGCCAACAGTGAGGGTTCACCCCCCCCCCCCCCCACACACACACACACACACAAAAATCAAGAGCAATCAAGCATAACTTGATAAAGCCCAATTCTTTTCTGCAGAGATTCAATGAAATTTCAAAGCTAATTTTTTGTGCCGGTCACGACTGTGTGTGGGATCAAGAGGTTCCATGGTAAAACTACAAAAGAGACGAGTCGGACAAGAAGAAATTAAGGCAAACAAAGAGAGCACGACAACACAGCAGCTATACACATAGTCCTGTTTCTCTCAAACACAGTGTGTTAATGTGAAAAGACGCAGAAAGGTTTCAGAGTCAGAGATGTGAATTGTGCTGGATAACACACACACACACACACACAGCTAGTAATTGTCTGGCCACCAGAAAAGCAGGTTTTTCTCCACAGCAGTGGCCTATTTCCTGTATATAGAATCTTTATGATAATGAGTTTCCTGTTTAGCTCGCCAACTTCCTTATTTAAGACCAGGAAGGCATCTGCTACAGAGGAGACCGCTCACTATATTCTATGCACTGGAAGCTAGTTTGGGACAAAGTGGCACATATAAAGAAGTACTGACAGTCAAGGCGAAGGTCATTTAGCAGCTATTTAACACAAACCAACAGTAACATTTTGTTAGCGGTGGCCCTCCCAATGACATTTATCAGGCTTTTTTTTTTTTTATCTCTGCAGTGTTGACATTAATTTACCAAGTGAAGAACACAGACCTGCGTCAACATTCATTCAGGATGAGCATTCAACACTCCACTTCTCCTCCTTCTGATTCACATTGTTTTGGCTCTTCTCTTCCCTCCGTGCCTTTTGTTTCCCTGAATGTTCCCCCTCTTGCCCTCTCAGAGTCATTTGTTTGTCTTCCAGCAGGAAGTATACAACAACAACAACTAGGCCTACTGGATGAACTTTTATTTCCCCCTCATCCGCAGAACTCTGCATAAACAAAAAGGCACAAACATAGTGGACACGTCATTTCCACATACACACACACACACTCCTCCGCCCACTCTATATCCTGTCCTCTGACAGGACAGGTGTGTGTGTGTGCCCTTTTGTTTATGCAGAGAGAGAAAGAGAGAAAGAGAAAGAGAGAGAAAATATGTGTGTCTTGTGTTTGTGTCTCTGTGTATGTTGGTGAGATCCCACCTGGGACTTAGAGAGGCTCTGCCAGTAAGCCAGCTACAAAGATATGGACTGAGAGGAGAGCGGGGGATGGAAGGAGGTCAGAGAGGACAAAAGAAAGAGAGAGGAGGAAAAGGGAGGATAAGCAAGGCTACACAGCAGAGCCTCTGATACATGGACGGAAGAAAGATGAAGGGACATGGGGTTGGGCAGACGGACAGACGGAGGGAGTGGAGGGGGGGGCAGGTTCCATGCCTGCAGAGCCAAAAGATGAGGCGGAAAGCCCACACACGCCCACAGTTTTTCTGCATACGGCTAGCCAACATCAGCGAAGAAACCACGCTCACTTCATCTGCCTACAGGAACATCATGTCATTCCTACTAAAATAGCATTCCTCCACCCATGATTTTATCAAGTCCAATCTAAACCCTCCACCCAGCTCCTCTCTAGACCCTTCACATCTTCAACTCTTATCCCTCCATGCCTCTGTGGTTCCCCCTTATCTATCCTGCTGTCATTCCTCCTTTCTATCAATCTATCACAGCCCAGTTTCTTCTGACTCTACATTCCTTCCTCTATTAATCCAGCTGTTCCTTCTTCACTTGCTGGGTTCTGACAGGGGGTTCTCTGTACCTTATATGAAAATGTAATATCTAATGCATTTTTGTACATTTTCCTTGGATACAGCTTTGCAACAAATTCGTGCCTTTATTTTGGGTGAAGCTGACCTAATCTAACACCTAATGTTTTGGAAACATTTAATTTTGTGACTTCTGCAATTTTCCCATGACTGTACACATTCACACGATGTGAAAAACAGAACGCTTACCAGTTTATTGTTCACCAATGCAAAGCTGTAAATGACTCTTTCCTCACTGCTTACAGAGTTGAAAACGTCACTCAAGTTTCCCAAGATATAGAGAAAAGTTAAATTAGAAGGAACATTTAACTAAACCAAACCTGAGAGTATAAAGACGCTGAACTGTCACACAGTGTATGCAAGACTACAACATGTGATAGAAAGGATAACGTCTCGACAGTCATTCATGGTGTTCAAGCTAAAGCCGAGCGATGCTTTTCAAACCGTCTCCAGAAGCAGTTCACCCCCTCGAAGTGCGCATGTGGCATAAATCATAAACCATTTTCTGAGTGCTTGTCAAGCATCATCTACATCACCATTTAGGTTTTATTCATCATCCTTCTATTCATCCTTCTGTCCCTAATTACCATGTTCTGAGAAGACACATTTGTGGTTCTCCTATCTCCCCTGTATCTATATGTTAACCCATAATACAGACTATTCTATTACTCTAATATCCACGCATTCATTACTATCGATCGATAGTATCCATTCATCCATCCGTGGCTTATCATCAGGTTCTGAATGCCTGCCAGGCTGCACTGACATCCGTGTACAGATTCTCCTCCGCCCCTCCTCTATCCATCCATCCATCCATCCATCCATCCCACCCTCTCTCCTTACCGTGTCCTGAGTGCCTGCCAGGCAGCATCTACATCAGCATACAGGTTCTTTTCCGAGGGTTTCCCAGAGCTTGCCCCGTAACCAGAGTAGTCGTAGGAGAAGACATTGCAGTTGATCCGTGAGCCCAAGCCAATGTAGAAGCTGCTCATCTGGCCCAGGTCCACCGCGTTGCCGTGGGAGAACAGCAGCGTGTAGCGCGCGCTGGGCGAGCAGCGGACGAACATGCAGGCGATCCGGTTCCCTCTGGAGGTGCGCGTCATGAAGCACTCGATAGCGTCCTTCTCGCGGGCCGAGTACTGCCAGTCGGCGCGCTCGGACAGGTGCAGGGTCCAGCGGCTGCCGCTCTCGTCACACATGAGGCTGTAGGTGGGCTCTGGGGGCAGGAAGGCCAGCTTGGAGGCGATCTTGCTGGGGCACGGCGGGCAGCAGAACAGGCAACATAGCTCGCTGAGGGATAAGTGGTTCATCCTCAAAACACTGTGGAGCGGGAGAGCGGGGAATGGTGTTAGCAGTAGAAACAGTTGTGAACTTTATTGCCTTTCGGAATTAAGAGTGAGCGAGTGAGAGAGACAGAACGACATTAAGCTGAAGGAGAAGGCAAGTGTGGGGGAAAACATCCAGGAGGCAAGGATCAACGTGATCAGTCAGGCAGAACCACAGAATGAGTTATTGATGGCCACTTTGATATTTAGCGCCACCATTTCTCTCCTTTGTTTTTTTCCCCCTCTCTATCATTCTCATAGCCTGCCTTACTGGATGCTAAAAACACAAGTCTATCCCTCTCAAACAACAGATTTGGGTTCTTAGTCTTAACCAACTAATTTGTCTCTGCATCCCCTGCTGATTGATCACAAGGAAAAGCCACGAGCTACAGTGAATACATGCAGCCGCACTATTGAATGATGTTCTCTCTGTGCACATAAACGGTCGTCTTTGTTAAGTGGAAAAGGAGGAACTTCCCGGGCCTGGAGCCTGCTCAGAGTTTCTTCTTTTTGTTTATTTTATACACTCACTATTGATTCCCTTCCCCTGAATGTATGGCCTCTCTTCAGCCAAGATCACTGGAAAGATATAGTCCTGCTGATGAGTATTTGTTCTCCGTCTGCCTCAAGGCTCCGCAGCCACTCAGACAGTATTGACTAAAAAGCCTCCCTCTTTCATCCCCCACACCCATACCCCCACCCAAGGCTCGCTTTTAGATGTTTTAGATGTTAAGGATGCTTTTGTTTTGTAGTACCAAACATAGAGATGTCTGCGGAGCTGGTTTTGGTGAGACCAAAGCTGGTTGGTCAAGATGACATAATCTTATGGTCTTCCTGGAATGCCTTGCAAGCTCATTATGTCATTTTGTGCCTCTGGAGACAGCCTTGTAGTTTGAGCCTATACTCTGTGAACTACACATGCCTTCTGTGAATAGGGAGAAATGGCTCACGCGCTGTGGCTTGTATTTCCTATGACTTCCAGAGAAGGCACTTGAAATGATACATTAAAGAGTGTGAGTGTGAGTGTGTGTGTTCAGATCCAGCTAATCTATGAATGCTACTCTGCTGCAAGGTCTAACAACCCAAATGGAGCACGCAGCACAATTAATTGTAGAGGCTGTTTATTTCACATATTCCCCAGAATAATCCATAATCTCTTTGCCATGGAGGCAGAATGGAGCCTAACACTGATGCACTGTAATATGGTGGTGGAGGGAGCAATCTGTTCAACGAGATTACAATGAATGTAGGCTAGTTTACAACTGTGCGAATTTAATCTCCAATGCAATGACAGCATTTTGACAGGTGTGAATGGTTAATTGTCCAGCAACGCTAAACGTGCATTTGTGTACGTACGTGTGTGTGTGTGTGATATTGATGAAAATATGAACCATCACATTAACATTACCTGGACGGTGGCTGGACGCTTGTTTTGTTTTCTTTCTATTTTGAGATGACAATACTGGCTAACGTTACGGTTGTTCGGTTTATCTTCACACCAAACCAATGAACTTATCTTCTTCTTGACACCGAGAGATTGACAAGGTTATCCTTGGCCAGATTATCCTCTGTTCGTGTCGTCTGCTTGCAAGCTAACGTTGGCGGTGCGGTGTCACTTTGAGTGTGTATATCCTTCTTGGCACCGCAGCCGTGAGTTACTATTAGCTAACGTTACTGCTAGGTCCTCCGGTCCAGACAACCCCAAAAACTAACTACCGTTTCTTTTTCTTCCGCTCGCTCGGTCTTCATATGGTCCTGAACGATAACAAGGTTGATTCATTCACAACGTTTAAATCTATACAACAAAACGCTGACATGGGTAATATTAGCAAAGGTCTAAAATTAAGTCAATGCTTGCCTGATGGCTGTGCTGGTTTGCCAAAGGTTTTCACAAGAGTGCCGCTTGCCTCTGAAACATCGCTATCGCTGCGATTGTCACTTCACTTGATGTCTTCAGCTTCTAGGGAAGGAGATGTGGTGATTGACAGCTGTGTGAACCAATAGTCAAGAGGCTGGTCAAAGGTGCCCACCAATAGTATGACGTATTGATATTTATGGGTGGTCTTTGTCGAAACCGCAAAGTGATGACGTAATTCTTTGATTGACTCTTTAGGAAGCCTATCGGAAATTACTATTGAAAGGCAAAGCCCAATCAGTATCACTCGAGGCGTTTCCTTTTCTTTATTGAGTGACGTCATGGATGTATATGTATTTTATTTTAAACGTAAAATATTTTTTTCAAAATGTGAAAGAGTGTTGGAAAGAAATGTATTTTTATCTGATAGGCAGCTCCCTGTTTAACTTTTACTGCTGCCGAGAAAAGCGGAGGGTTCAAGTTTTGACCTTAATGACGTCTCACGAATTTTCCATAATCCTTCCGGGTCAGTGTTTCGGCATGCCTTGTGTTAGGAAGTTTTGTTTTATATGAGAACATATGTGTTACTAACTAGTAAATAAGATGAGTTCTCAAAAAGGTAATGTATCTCGGTCGCGGCGCCAGAAGTATCAAAACAGCACTGGCTTCAGAAACGACAAATATGGAGCGACTGTGCAAGTGAAGGTATGTGAAAAGGCTTGAAATAACAGTCGCGTGGTTAGCCAGTCTACTGATACTTAGCTAACTATTAAATAACGTAGAGGTTGTGAATTAATACATTAAGTTATAGGCCTATTACCACTCAGCTAATACAGCCATTGTTTTGAGTTTCGAGTTAATAACTATTGGCAATTGTAATCAATAGCTATCCTTAAGCGATTTTTGTTTTAGAATCGTGGGGAAGGGTTTAGAGACGCACAATGCAATCTGTTTTTATATTTATACATATTACTCCTTTATTACCTATTTTTACTCTTTTTTTTCCTCCAGCCTACACCTCTATTCGTCGCTGCAACTTCCCCTTAAGGATCAACAATTCCATCTTGTAATGTAGGCATAGTAGCCTAATCTAAAACAATTTCTAACGTTTATTTACATTATCTCTGTGCTCCTGTCATTTAAATTGTAGAAGGCAAAATCGAAGACCCATGATGGGCTCTGCCAACATTGTAAGGAGGTGCTGGAGTGGAAAGTCAAGTACAACAAATACAAATCACTAACACAGCCCAGAAAATGGTGAGTTCACTGGTGCACACAGAATGGAGGCAGCATCCTTTCTGCTCTCCTGTAACTAACTGATCAAGAGAAAGGGTGTCTGAAGTGGTCTGATCTGTTAGTAGAACAGTTAAGGTGTAAAAAAAAAAAAAAAAAAGTGGGGAAGTGATGGCAAATGCTGTCTGATAATCGGGGTTGTTTCAACTGTGTGTGTCTGTGTTCTTATTTCAGTGTCAAGTGTTCTCAAAAGGCTGTGAAGGATGCGTATCACATCATTTGTAAGCCCTGCTCCCTTCAGCTAGAGCTCTGCGCCAAGTGTGGGAAGAAAGAGGACATCGTCATTCCGTAAGTGCTCCTGCATTAGAGTGTGTGAGAGAGAGTGAGAGTATGACTTTGTTCTTTTTTCTCTCTCTTTCTTGCTCTGTGTGTGTGAGAGAGAGAGAGTATGACTTTGTTCTTTTTTCTCTCTGTCTTGCAGTGTGTGTGTGTGTGTGTGTGTGTGTGTGTGAGAGAGATGCCATAGAGTGGGTTAAGCTGACAGGCGTTGCTGGGGAACAGGGGATTCTGATTCATCCAAGAACATACAGAGGATTAATGGTTCTGAAGTCAGTTTGTGTTCTGACCTTACATAAATTAGCCATTTCTGTTGCTATTTGATGGTTAAAACCTATATCTGTTTAATGTGCCATGCTACAACTGCATAGCATTGTTATTCTCCACATTACTATCAGTGACTTGAAAAGAGGCCATTCATATCACAATGTGTATTGTCATTGGACAAAGATTAAATGTGTAAAAATAAATGTTCTGTATTTATTTATTTATTTATTTATTTATTCTTCATTTCATGATGCTAGATATTTTTTCAGGTTTGCTTGTAGACAACCACATATAGTACATTCCTTTAACAAGTGCGCCATCCTGTGGACATGAGATACATTACAACAGAATTGGGTTAGTGCTGATTCTCAGCATTTTCACTTTGAGCTTTATTTAATTCCCACTCCATGCGTCCCTCACAGATTGGCTGCATTCAAATGTTCTGCATCTCTTCCTTCCCATCTATCACCCTCTTGATCTCTCTGAGAGGTCTGAGAGGGAGGTTAAGGACAAGCATGTTGGCAATCAGAGCACAGACGGAGGATTTTCTCTTATGTGGTATTATAAGAGTGCAAGAAAACGATACACCAGTTTAAACTTTCCTTCATTTTGTTTTTTATCTGTGTAGGATAAACTCACAAAAAGAAGACGAGCAGGAAGAGCAGGAAGAAGATGGCAATCAGAAGAAGAAAGGATGTGGGCTAAGGAAGAAGGACTTGGATGGCTTGGACAGTGATGATGATGATGATGATGATGATGATGATGACGACTTTGGAGACTTTGATGATGAAGAAGACTTTGACAGTGACTCAGGACCTAAGAAGACACAGAACAAGGCTGCCGTGCTCCCTGACATATCCCGTGTTGGCGTTAAAGACTAAAGACAAGGGGCAGGTGCAGCTTAATGTCCCAGTTGGATTTTTGACATCAGAACATTTGTGGCATTTTAAAGCTCCTTTTTCCAATCTAAACATGAGGTTTGTAAAGTGACCATACTCAGTGCTAGAGCTGGGCGATAATTCAATATTATCGTTTGTCAGTGGAATTATATAGTGATTATATGGTGATATTGGGATATTGTGACACACAAGTCTGATGGCTGATGGTAACAAGCGAATGGTTTTTTGTTTGTTTTTTTTAAATCGACAAAATGAGGTATGGAACATGTTTGAAAATTTCAGTTTTCTTGAACATCACGTCTAACATTACCATTTGGTTCAATGGCATCAAAAATAATTTGATTATTTAACATGTGATTTCGCATATGTCAGCCATAACATGATATACATCGATATTAAAAAATATCCCAATGATTATCGTGATACTGATTTGAACCATATTGCCCATCCCTGCTCAGTGATAGCTCATTCATTGTGCTGGTTTGTTGCAGCGCCTGGGGGCAAAGTCAAATGTCAACATCAAATGTAAACCTGTTGAGAGGGCTGAAGTTCCCTGTAGGCTTTAAATGTTTATTTGGAATAGTGCCAATACTGATGTTATTGGAATACAGAGCTCACTCACAAACAGTGCAGTTAGTAATGGCCGCTGTGCAATAAAGTGAACTGTAACAGATATATCATTTGTTTTTAACTAACTATACTGTAATAAAACCTGTACAATGTGGATATTATGAACATCACAGACATGAAGATTAGTTTTGTCTGCCTGTCATATCAAATACAAACAATCAGCTTTTATATATCAGCAGTAGTATCTGCACAGGACATATCCTGTTGTAAAGCTGTTTATAGCATAATGCAAAATAATGTTCGGCAAATACTTCCATTTTTATGCAATTTGCAACTTGCTATGGTGAGAGAAACTCAAACCAGCACTGGAAGCAGGAGTGGAGGCTTTGCATGGCAGCACCTCCTCTTAGGCCTTGAGTTAACCAAGAACTGGCCCTCAAGTATTGTATTAACCCAGTCACAAATTTTATGTTGCTCCCATGTAACCTAAACAGCTGGAGCTATACTAAGATAACCTTTCTCTATATTTGCTTATGTGTGAGAGGAAGGGTGAGACACATAGTTTCATGTTTAGTTGTTAATGTTTACCTATATCCAAGTTTACAGCCGACCTTTATGCTTCCTGTCACTGAATAAATTGATGTCACACAGGGAAGAGTCCCATGCTGGGGTCATCTCAGCTGCATGAATGTCATCATTCATCATGTGGGGTTGACAAATGAAAAGAGATGTGGAAATGTTCCAGGTCCTACTTCCTCATCAGGATATGTGACGTTGTCGCATATGGATGGCTTAATCGGTGAACTCACTGGATCTGTTTATATTTAGTGCCATATGTCTTCCTCACATGGCTTTGCTCTGCTTACTCAATACACACATGACTGAAAGTTCAATGACCTGACACTATGTTTACTGGGGTGGGGGAATCCCTCAAGTAACACAGGGAGAAGTATATTGGACCTGGCCTAGCGCTGGTGGTGTGTGCTACCTGTAGCGACAGTTTAATGGATCTCATACCATACAATAAGCTTTGCGCTAATTTTTTAGCTTGTGTTTACCACAGTGTAGAGAAAGCAGCTACATATGACATTACATTACATCATTTAGCAGACGCTTTTGTTCAAAGCGACTTACAATAAGTGCATTTTGTCAACAGTAGTGAAACCAACTGTGCAGCACAGTCTTCATCAGCTAAGCCTTTCAGTAGGAATAAGTAGTATTCATTGAATTTGTTTTTTTTAAGAAGGGGGAAGCAGATAGGTTAGTTCAAGAGGGGTGCAGGTGTAACCTCAAGAGATGTGTCTTTAGTCTCCGCTGAATGATGGGCAATAATTCGGCCGTTCTTAATGCGCTGTAAAGGTCTGATGGCAGAGGCAGGTCGCCCGGCCAGAAGAACGTTGCAGTAGTCCAGGCGGGAAATGACAAGTGCCTGGACCAGGAGTTGTACTGCTTTCCTCGTAAGGACAGGTGAATTTTGTGGATGTTGTAGAGGGAGAACCTACAGGAGCAGGTTGGGTAACACTTTATAATAACCATCATTAATAAATGGTAAATTGATAGTTAATTAAACTTTAGTTAATAGTTATTTTACTGTTAACAAACAATGAAATTATCATTAATAATGTTTACTAATTATTAGTAATGCTATAATTTATGTTATTTTATCATTAGTTTGTGTAATATAAAATCATTTGTTTATAAATTATATATTGTATCATAGCTGATAAGAGACGGTAAAAATTACATTCTGATTACATTAGTAAACTATTTATTAACAGTTTATTGTTGCACACAT